>NW_027139373.1:0-272463 GCF_035084215.1 Heptranchias perlo
GAGAGAGAGAGAGAAACACTGGGGGAGAGACAGAGAGAGAAACACTGGGAGAGAGAGAGAGAGAGAAACACTGGGGGGAGAGGGAGAAAAATTGAGGGGAGAGAGAGAAAGAAACACTGCGGAGGAGAGAGAGAGCGAAACACTGGGGGAGAGAGAGAGAGAAACACTGGGTGGAGAGAGAGAGAAACACTGGGGGGAGGGAGAGAGAAACACTGGGGGGAGGGAGAGAAACACTGGGGGGAGGGAGAGAAACACTGGGGGGAGGGAGAGAAACACTGGGGGGGGAGGGGAGGAGAGAAACACTGGGGGGAGGGAGAGAAACACTGGGGGAGGGAGAGAGAAACACTAGAGGGGGGAGAGAGAGAAACACTAGAGGGGGGAGAGAGAGAAACACTGGGGGGAGAGAGAGAAACACTGGGGGAGAGAGAGAAACACTGGGGGGAGAGAGAGAAACACTGGGGGGAGAGAGAGAGAAACACTGGGGGGAGGGTGAGAGAAACACTGGGGGGAGGGAGAGAGAAACACTGGGGGGAGGGAGAGAGAAACACTGGGGGGGAGAGAGAGAAACACGAGAGGGGGGAGAGAGAGAAACACTGGGGGGAGAGAGAGAAACACTGGGGGGAGAGAGAAAAGTAACACTGGGGGGAGAGAGAGAGAAACACTGGGGGGAGGGTGAGAGAAACACTGGGGGGAGGGAGAGAGAAACACTGGGGGGAGGGAGAGAGAAACACTGGGGGGGAGAGAGAGAGAAACACTGGTGGGAGGGAGAGAGAAACACTGGGGAGAGGGAGAAAAACTAGAGGGGGAGAGAGAGAGAAACACTGGGGGAGAGAGGGAGAGAAAGACTGGGGGGAGAGAGAGAGAGAAACACTGGGGGGAGAGAGAGAAAACACTGGGGGGAGAGAGAGAGAAACACTGGGGGAGAGACAGAGAGAGAAACACTGGGGGGAGAGAGAGAGAGAGAGAGAGAGAGAGAGAAACACTGGGGCTAGAGAGAGAGAAACAATCGGGGGAGAGAGAGAGAGAGAGCCACTGGGGGGAGAGAGAGAAAAATTAAGGGGAAAGAGAGAGAGAAAGAAACACTGCGCGGGAGAGAGAGAGCGAAACACGGGGAGAGAGAGAGAGCGAGAAACACTGGGGAGCGAGTGAGAGCGAGAAACACTGGGGGGAGAGAGAGAGTGAAACACTGGGGAGATAGAGTGAGACACACACTGGAGGGACAGAGAGAGAGTAACACTGGGGGGAGAGAGAGAGACACTGGGGCGAGAGAGAGAGAGAAACACTGGGGGGAGAGAGAGAGAGAGAAACACTGGGGGGAGAGAGAGAGAAACACTGGTGGGAGAGAGAGAGAAACACTGGGGGAGAGACAGAGAGAGAAACACTGGGGGAGAGACAGAGAGAGAAACACTGGGGAGAGAGAGTGAGAGAAACACTGGGGAGAGAGAGAGAGAGAGAGACACTGGAGTAACAGAGAGAATAACACTGGGGGAGAGAGAGAGAGACACTGGGGAGAGAGAGAGAGAGAGAAAAACACTGGGGAGAGAGAGAGAGAAGCACTGGGGGGACAGAGAGTGAGAAACACTGAGGGGAGAGAGAGAGAGACACTGGGGGGAGAGAGAGAAAAAGAGAAACACTGCGGGGAGAGAGAGAGAAACACTGGGGGGGGGGGAGAAAGAGAGAGAAACACTGGGGGAAGAGAGAGAGAAGCACTGAGGGGAGAGAGAGAGAGAGAAACACTGCGGGGAGAGAGAGAGAAAGAGAAACACTGGGGGGAGAGAGAGCAACACTGGGGGTGAGAGAAAGAAATAATGGGGGAGAGAGAGAGAAACACTGGGAGGAGAGACAGAGAGAGAAACACTGGGGGAGAGACAGAGAAACAATGGGAGGAGAGAGAGAGAGAGAAACACTGGGGGGATAGCGAGAAAAAACAATGGGGGGAGAGAGAGAGAAACACTGGGGGGAGAGAGAGAGAAGCACTGGGGGGAGAGAGCGAGAAACACTGGGGGGAAAGAGAGAGAAACACTGGGGGGAGAGAGAGAAAAATTGAGGGGAGAGAGAGAGAAAGAAACACTGCGGAGGAGAAAGAGAGCGAAACACTGGGGGAGAGAGAGATAGAAACACTGGGTGGAGAGAGAGAGAAACACTGGGGGAGGGAGAGAAACACTGGGGGGAGGGAGAGAAACACTGGGGGGAGGGAGAGAAACACTGGGGGGAGGGAGAGAAACACTGGGGGGAGGGAGAGAAACACTGGGGGGAGGGAGAGAAACACTGGGGGGAGGGAGAGAGAAACACGAGAGGGGGGGAGAGAGAAACACTAGAGGGGGAGAGAGAGAAACACTAGAGGGGGAGAGAGAGAAACACTGGGGGAGAGAGAGAGAAACACTGGGGGGAGGGTGAGAGAAACACTGGTGGGAGGGAGAGAGAAACATTGGGGGGAGAGAGAGAGAAACACTCGGGGGAGGGAGAGAGAAACACTGGGGAGAGGGAGAAAAACTAGAGGGGGGTGAGAGAGAGAAACACTGGGGAGAGAGGGAGAGAAACAGGGGGGGGAGAGAGAGAGAGAACCACTGGGGGGAGAGAGAGAGAAACACTGGGGGGAGAGAGAGAGAAACACTGGGGGTGAGACAGAGAGAGAAACACTGGGGAGAGAGAGAGAGAGAGAAACACTGGGGGGAGATAGAGAGACACTGTGGAGAGAGAGAGAGAGAGAAACACTGGGGAGAGAGAGAGAGAGAAGCACTGGGGGGGGGGGGAGAAAGAGAGAAAACACTGGGGGAAGAGAGAGAGAAGCACTGAGGGGAGAGAGAGAAACACTGCGGGGGGAGAGAGAAACACTGGGGGATGGGAGAGAGAAACACTGGGGGATGGGAGAGAGAAACACTGGGGGGAGAGATAGAGAAAGAGAAACACTGAGGGGGGAGAGAGAGAGCAACACTGGGGGTGAGAGACAAAATACTGGGGGGAGAGAGAGAAACACTGGGAGGAGCGACAGAGAGAGAAACACTGGGGAGAGACAGAGAAACAATGGGGGGAGAGAGAGAGAGAAACACTGGGGGAGAGACAGAGAGAGAAACACTGGGTAGAGAGAGAGAGAGAGAGAGAGAGAGACTGGGGGAAGAGAGAGAAAAATTGAGGGGAGAGAGAGAGAAAGAAACACTGCGGAGGAGAGAGAGAGCGAAACACTGGGGGAGAGATAGATAGATACACTGGGTGGAGAGAGAGAGAAACACTGGGGGGAGGGTAAGAGAAACACTGGGGGGAGGGAGAGAGAAACACTGGGGGGAGAGAGAGAGAAACACTGGGGGGAGAGAGAGAGAAACACTGGGGGAGAGAGAGAGAGAAACACTGGGGGGACAGAAAGAGAAACACTGGGGGAGAGACAGAGAGAGAAACACTGGGGAGAGAGAGAGAGAGAGAGAAACACTGGGGCTGGAGAGAGAGAAACAATGGGGGGAGAGAGAGAGAGAAACACTGTGGGAGAGAGAGAGAAGCACTGGGGGGAGTGAGAGAGAGAGACACTGGGGGGAGAGAGAGAGAAACACTGGGGAGAGAGAGAGAGATAAACACTGTGGGGAGAGAGGGAGAGAAACACTGTGCGGAGAAACAGAGAGAGAAACACTGGGGGGGAGAGAGAGAGAGAAACACTGGTTTTGGGGAGAGCGAGAGAAACAATGGGTGGAGAGAGAGAGAAACACTGGGGGGAGGGGGAGAGAAACACTGGGGGAGGGTGAGAGAAACACTGGGGGGAGGGAGAGAGAAACACTGGGGGGAGGGAGAGAGAAACACTGGGGGAGGGAGAGAGAAACACTGGGGGGAGGGAGAGAGAAAGAGAAACACTGGGGGGAGAGAGAGCAACACTGGGGGTGAGAGAAAGAAATAATGGGGGAGAGAGAGAGAAACAGTGGGAGGAGAGACAGGGAGAGAAACACTGGGGGAGAGACAGAGAAACAATGGGGGGAGAGAGAGGGAGAGAAACACTGGGGGATAGAGAGAAAAAACAATGGGGGGAGAGAGAGAGTGAAACACTGGGGGGAGAGAGCGAGAAACACTGGGGGAGAGAGCGAGAAACACTGGGGGGAGAGAGAGAAAAATTGAGGGAGAGAGAGAGAAAGAAACACTGTGGAGGAGAGAGAGAGCGAAACACTGGGGGAGAGAGAGATAGAAACACTGGGTGGAGAGAGAGAGAAACACTGGGGGGAGGGAGTGAGAAACACTGGCGGGAGGAGAGAAACACTGGGGGGAGGGAGAGAAACACTGGGGGGAGGGAGAGAAACACTGGGGGGAGGGAGAGAAACACTGGGGGGAGGGAGAGAAACACTGGGGGGAGGGAGAGAAACACTGGGGGAAGGGAGAGAAACACTGGGGGGAGGGAGAGAAACACTGGGGGGAGGGAGAGAGAAATACTAGAGGGGGGAGAGAGAGTAACACTAGAGGGGGAGAGAGAGAAAGACTAGAGGGGGAGAGAGAGAAACACTGGGGGGAGGGTGAGAGAAACACTGGGGGGAGGGAGAGAGAAACACTGGGGAGAGGGAGAAAAACTAGAGGGGGGTGAGAGAGAGAAACGCTGGGGGAGAGAGGTAGAGAAAAAGGGGGGGAGTGAGAGAGAGAGAACCACTGGGGGGAGAGAGAGAGAGAAACACTGGGGGGAGAGAGAGAGAAACACTGGGGGTGAGACAGAGAGAGAAACACTGGGGAGAGAGAGAGAGAGAGAGACACTGGGGGGGAGATAGAGAGACACTGTGGAGAGAGAGAGAGGGAGAGAAACACTGGGGAGAGAGAGAGAGAGAAGCACTGGGGTGGGGGAGAAAGAGAGAAAACACTGGGGGAAGAGAGAGATTAGCACTGAGGGGAGAGAGAGAGAAACACTGCGGGGAGAGAGAGAAACACTGGGGGATGGGAGAGAGAAACACTGGGGGGAGAGATAGAGAAAGAGAAACACTGAGGGGGGAGAGAGAGAGCAACACTGGGGGTGAGAGACAAAATACTGGGGGGAGAGAGAGAGAGACACTGGGAGGAGCGACAGAGAGAGAAACACTGGGGGAGAGACAGAGAAACAATGGGGGGAGAGAGAGAGAGAAACACTGGGGGAGAGACAGAGAGAGAAACACTGGGGAGAGGGAGAGAGAGAGAGGGAGACACTGGGGGAAGAGAGAGAAAAATTGAGGGGAGAGAGAGAGAAAGAAACACTGCGGAGGAGAGAGAGAGAGCGAAACACTGGGGGAGAGAGAGAGAGAAACACTGGGTGGAGAGAGAGAGAAACACTGGGGGGAGGGTGAGAGAAACACTGGGGGGAGGGTGAGAGAAACACTGGGGGAGGGTGAGTGAAACACTGGGGGGAGGGAGAGAGAAACACTGGGGGAGAGAGAGAGAAACACTGGGGGGAGAGAGAGAGAAACACTGGGGGGAGGGAGAGAGAAACACTGGGGAGAGGGAGAAAAACTAGAGGGGGGAGAGAGAGAGAAACACTGGGGGAGAGAGGGAGAGAAACACTGGGGGAGAGAGAGAGAGAAACACTGGGGGGACAGAGAGAGAAACACTGGGGGAGAGACAGAGAGAGAAACACTGGGGAGAGAGAGAGAGAGAGAGAGAAACACTGGGGCTGGAGAGAGAGAAACAATGGGGGGAGAGAGAGAGAGAAACACTGGGGGGAGAGAGAGAGAAACACTGGGGAGAGAGAGAGAGATAAACACTGTGGGGAGAGAGGGAGAGAAACACTGTGCGGAGAAACAGAGAGATAAACACTGGGGGGGAGAGAGAGAGAGAAACACTGGTGGGGGGAGAGAGAGAGAAACACTGGGGCTGGAGAGAGAGAAACACTGGGGGGAGAGAGAGAGAGAAACACTGGGGGGAGAGAGAGAGAAACACTGGGGGAGAGAGAGAGAGAAACACTGGGGGGACAGAGAGAGAAACACTGGGGGAGAGACAGAGAGAGAAACACTGGGGAGAGAGAGAGAGAGAAACACTGGGGCTGGAGAGAGAGAAACAATGGGGGGAGAGAGAGAGAGAAACACTGGGGGGAGAGAGAGAGAGAGATACTCTGGGGGAAGTGAGTGAGCGAAACACTGTGGGAGAGAGAGAGAAGCACTGGGGGGAGTGAGAGAGAGAGACACTGGGGGGAGAGAGAGAGAAACACTGGGGAGAGAGAGAGAGATAAACACTGTGGGGAGAGAGGGAGAGAAACACTGTGCGGAGAAACAGAGAGAGAAACACTGGGGGGGAGAGAGAGAGAGAAACACTGGTTTTGGGGAGAGCGAGAGAAACAATGGGTGGAGAGAGAGAGAAACACTGGGGGGAGGGGGAGAGAAACACTGGGGGGAGGGTGAGAGAAACACTGGGGGGAGGGAGAGAGAAACACTGGGGGGAGGGAGAGAGAAACACTGGGGGGAGGGAGAGAGAAACACTGGGGGGAGGGAGAGAGAAAGAGAAACACTGGGGGGAGAGAGAGCAACACTGGGGGTGAGAGAAAGAAATAATGGGGGAGAGAGAGAGAAACAGTGGGAGGAGAGACAGAGAGAGAAACACTGGGGGAGGGACAGAGAAACAATGGGGGGAGAGAGAGGGAGAGAAACACTGGGGGGATAGAGAGAAAAAACAATGGGGGGAGAGAGAGAGTGAAACACTGGGGGGAGAGAGCGAGTAACACTGGGGGGAGAGAGCGAGAAACACTGGGGGGAGAGAGAGAAAAATTGAGGGGAGAGAGAGAGAAAGAAACACTGTGGAGGAGAGAGAGAGCGAAACACTGGGGGAGAGAGAGATAGAAACACTGGGTGGAGAGAGAGAGAAACACTGGGGGGAGGGAGTGAGAAACACTGGCGGGAGGGAGAGAAACACTGGGGGGAGGGAGAGAAACACTGGGGGGAGGGAGAGAAACACTGGGGGGAGGGAGAGAAACACTGGGGGGAGGGAGAGAAACACTGGGGGGAGGGAGAGAAACACTGGGGGGAGGGAGAGAAACACTGGGGGGAGGGAGAGAAACACTGGGGGGAGGGAGAGAGAAATACTAGAGGGGGGAGAGAGAGTAACACTAGAGGGGGAGAGAGAGAAAGACTAGAGGGGGAGAGAGAGAAACACTGGGGGGAGGGTGAGAGAAACACTGGGGGGAGGGAGAGAGAAACACTGGGGAGAGGGAGAAAAACTAGAGGGGAGTGAGAGAGAGAAACGCTGGGGGAGAGAGGGAGAGAAAAAGGGGGGGAGAGAGAGAGAGAGAACCACTGGGGGGAGAGAGAGAGAGAAACACTGGGGGGAGAGAGAGAGAAACACTGGGGGTGAGACAGAGAGAGAAACACTGGGGAGAGAGAGAGAGAGAGAGACACTGGGGGGAGATAGAGAGACACTGTGGAGAGAGAGAGAGAGAGAGAAACACTGGGGAGAGAGAGAGAGAGAAGCACTGGGGTGGGGGAGAAAGAGAGAAAACACTGGGGGAAGAGAGAGATTAGCACTGAGGGGAGAGAGAGAGAAACACTGCGGGGAGAGAGAGAAACACTGGGGGATGGGAGAGAGAAACACTGGGGGGAGAGATAGAGAAAGAGAAACACTGAGGGGGGAGAGAGAGAGCAACACTGGGGGTGAGAGACAAAATACTGGGGGGAGAGAGAGAGAGACACTGGGAGGAGCGACAGAGAGAGAAACACTGGGGGAGAGACAGAGAAACAATGGGGGGAGAGAGAGAGAGAAACACTGGGGGAGAGACAGAGAGAGAAACACTGGGGAGAGGGAGAGAGAGAGAGGGAGACACTGGGGGAAGAGAGAGAAAAATTGAGGGGAGAGAGAGAGAAAGAAACACTGCGGAGGAGAGAGAGAGCGAAACACTGGGGGAGAGAGAGAGAGAAACACTGGGTGGAGAGAGAGAGAAACACTGGGGGGAGGGTGAGAGAAACACTGGGGGGAGGGTGAGAGAAACACTGGGGGGAGGGTGAGAGAAACACTGGGGGGAGGGAGAGAGAAACACTGGGGGGAGAGAGAGAGAAACACTGGGGGGAGAGAGAGAGAAACACTGGGGGGAGGGAGAGAGAAACACTGGGGAGAGGGAGAAAAACTAGAGGGGGGAGAGAGAGAGAAACACTGGGGGAGAGAGGGAGAGAAACACTGGGGGAGAGAGAGAGAGAAACACTGGGGGGAGAGAGAGAGAAACACTGGGGGTGAGACAGAGAGAGAAACACTGGGGAGAGAGAGAGAGAGAGAGACACTGGGGGGAGATAGAGAGACACTGTGGAGAGAGAGAGAGAGAGAGAAACACTGGGGAGAGAGAGAGAGAGAAGCACTGGGGTGGGGGAGAAAGAGAGAAAACACTGGGGGAAGAGAGAGATTAGCACTGAGGGGAGAGAGAGAGAAACACTGCGGGGAGAGAGAGAAACACTGGGGGATGGGAGAGAGAAACACTGGGGGGAGAGATAGAGAAAGAGAAACACTGAGGGAGAGACAGAGAGAGAAACACTGGGGAGAGAGAGAGAGAGAGAAACACTGGGGCTGGAGAGAGAGAAACAATGGGGGGAGAGAGAGAGAGAAACACTGGGGGGAGAGAGAGAGAAACACTGGGGAGAGAGAGAGAGATAAACACTGTGGGGAGAGAGGGAGAGAAACACTGTGCGGAGAAACAGAGAGATAAACACTGGGGGGGAGAGAGAGAGAGAAACACTGGTGGGGGGAGAGAGAGAGAAACAATGGGTGGAGAGAGAGAAACACTGGGGGGAGGGTGAGAGAAACATTGGGGGGAGGGAGAGAGAAACACTGGGGGGAGGGTGGGAGAAACACTGGGGGGAGGGAGAGAGAAACACTGGGGCGAGGGAGAGAGAAACACTGGGGGGGAGAGAGAGAGAAACACTGGGGGGAGAGAGAGAGTAACACTGGGGGGAGAGAGAGAGAAACACTGGGGGGAGGGAGAGAGAAACCCTGGGGAGAGGGAGAAAAACTAGAGGGGGGAGAGAGAGAGAAACACTGGGGGAGAGAGGGAGAGAAACACTGGGGGAGAGAGAGAGAAACACTGGGGGAGAGAGAGAGAGAAACACTGGGGGAGAGACATAGAGAGAAACATTGGGGAGGGACAGAGAAACACTGGGGGGAGAGAGAGAGAGACACGGGGGGGGGAGAGAGAGAGCAAGAGCAACACTGGGGGGAGAGAGAGAGAGCAACCCTGGGGGTTAGAGGAAGAAATACTGGGGGGAGGGAGAGAGAAACACTGGGACGAGAGACAGAGAAACTCTGGGGGGAGAGAGAGAGAGAAACATTGGGGAAGAAACAGAGACAGAAACAATGGGGAGAGAGAGAGAGAGAGAGAGAACCACTGGGGGGAGAGAGAGAAAAATTGAGGGGAGAGAGAGAGAAAGTAACACTGCGCGGGAGAGAGAGAGCGAAACAAGGGGAGAGAGAGAGAGCGAGAAACACTGGGGAGCGAGAGAGAGCGAGAAACACTGGGGAGAGAGAGAGAGAGAGAAACACTGGGGGAGATAGAGTGAGACACACACTGGAGGGACAGAGAGAGAGTAACACTGGGGGGAGAGAGAGAGACACTGGGGCGAGAGAGAGAGAGAGAAACACTGGGGGGAGAGAGAGAGAGAAACACTGGGGGGAGAGAGAGAGAAACACTGGTGGGAGAGAGAGAGAAACACTGGGGGAGAGACAGAGAGAGAAAAACTGGGGAGAGAGAGAGAGAGAGAAACACTGGGGAGAGAGAGAGAGAGAAACACTGGAGGAACTGAGAGAGAGTAACACTGGAGGAACAAAGAGAGAGTAACACTGGGGAGAGAGAGAGAGAAGCACTGGGGGGACAGAGAGTGAGAAACACTGAGGGGAGAGAGAGAGAGACACTGGGGGGAGAGAGAGAAAAAGAGAAACACTGCGGGGAGAGAGAGAGAAACACTGGTGTGGGGAGAAAGAGAGAAACACTGGGGGAGAGACAGAGAGAGAAAAACTGGGGAGAGAGAGAGAGAGAGAGAAACACTGGGGAGAGAGAGAGAGAGAGAGAAACACTGGAGGAACAGAGAGAGAGTAACACTGGAGGAACAGAGAGAGAGTAACACTGGAGGAACAGAGAGAGAGAGAGAAACTGGGGAGAGTGAGAGAGAGAGAGAAACACTGGGGAGAGAGAGAGAAGCACTGGGGGGACAGAGAGTGAGAAACACTGAGGGGAGAGAGAGAGAGACACTGGGGGGAGAGAGAGAAAAAGAGAAACACTGCGGGGAGAGACAGAGAAACACTGGTGTGGGGAGAAAGAGAGAGAAACACTGGGGGAAGAGAGAGAGAAGCACTGAGGGGAGAGAGAGAGAGAAACACTGCGGGGAGCGAGAGAGAAAGAGAAACACTGGGGGGAGAGAGAGCAACGCTGGGGGTGAGAGAAAGAAATAATGGGGGAGAGAGAGAGAAACACTGGGAGGAGAGACAGAGAGAGAAACACTGGGGGAGAGACAGAGAAACAATGGGGGGAGAGAGAGAGAGAGAAACACTGGGGGGATAGAGAGAAAAAACAATGGGGGGAGAGAGAGAGAGAAACACTGGGGGGAGAGAGAGAGAAGCACTGGGGGGAGAGAGCGAGAAACACTGGGGGGGGGGGAGAGAGAGAAACACTGGGGGGAGAGAGAGAAAAATTGAGGGGAGAGAGAGAGAAAGAAACACTGCGGAGGAGAGAGAGAGCAAAACACTGGGGGAGAGAGAGATAGAAACACTGGGTGGAGAGAGAGAGAAACACTGGGGGGAGGGAGTGAGAAACACTGGGGGGAGGGAGTGAGAAACACTGGGGGGAGGGAGAGAAACACTGGGGGGAGGGAGAGAAACACTGGGGGGAGGGAGAGAAACACTGGGGGGAGGGAGAGAAACACTGGGGGGAGGGAGAGAAACACTGGGGGAGGGAGAGAAACACTGGAGGGGGAGAGAGAGAGAAACATTGGGGGGAGAGAATGAGAAACACTGGGGGGAGAGAGAGAGAAACACTGGGGAGAGGGAGAAACACTAGAGGGGGGAGAGAGAGAGAAACACTGGGAGAGAGAGGGAGAGAAACACTGGGGGGAGAGAGAGAGAGAAGCACTGGGGGGAGAGAGAGAGGGAAACACTGGGGGGAGAGAGAGAGAAACACTGGGGGGAGAGAGAGAGAAACACTGGGGGTGAGACAGAGAGAGAAACACTGGGGAGAGAGAGAGAGAGAGAAACACTGAGGGGGGAGAGAGAGAGCAACACTGGGGGTGAGAGACAAAATACTGGGGGGAGAGAGAGAGAAACACTGGGAGGAGCGACAGAGAGAGAAACACTGGGGGAGAGACAGAGAAACAATGGGGGGAGAGAGAGAGAGAGAAACTGGGGGAGAGACAGAGAGAGAAACACTGGGGAGAGAGAGAGAGAGAGAGACACTGGGGGAAGAGAGAGAAAAATTGAGGGGAGAGAAAGAGAAAGAAACACTGCGGAGGAGAGAGAGAGCGAAACACTGGGGGAGAGAGAGAGAGAAACACTGGGTGGAGAGAGAGAGAAACACTGGGGGGAGGGTGAGAGAAACACTGGGGGGAGGGTGAGAGAAACACTGGGGGAGGGAGAGAGAAACACTGGGGGGAGAGAGAGAGAAACACTGGGGGGAGAGAGAGAGAAACACTGGGGGGAGGGAGAGAGAAACACTGGGGAGAGGGAGAAAAACTAGAGGGGGGAGAGAGAGAGAAACACTGGGGGAGAGAGGGAGAGAAACACTGGGGGAGAGAGAGAGAGAAACACTGGGGGGACAGAGAGAGAAACACTGGGGGAGAGACAGAGAGAGAAACACTGGGGAGAGAGAGATAGAGAGAGAAACACTGGGGCTCGAGAGAGAGAAACAATGGGGGGAGAGAGAGAGAGAAACACTGGGGGGAGAGAGAGAGAGAGATACACTTGTGGAAGTGAGTGAGCGAAACACCGTGGGAGAGAGAGAGAAGCACTTGGGGAGAGAGAGAAACACTGGGGGGAGAGAGGGAGAAACACTGGGGAGAGAGAGAGAGATAAACACTGTGGGGAGAGAGGGAGAGAAACACTGTGCGGAGAAACAGAGAGAGAAACACTGGGGGGGAGAGAGAGAGAGAAACACTGGTGGGGGGAGAGAGAGAGAAACAATGGGTGGAGAGAGAGAAACACTGGGGGGAGGGTGAGAGAAACATTGGGGGGAGGGAGAGAGAAACACTGGGGGGAGGGTGAGAGAAACACTGGGGGGAGGGAGAGAGAAACACTGGGGGGAGGGAGAGAGAAACACTGGGGGGAGGGAGAGAGAAACACTGGGGGGAGAGAGAGAAACACTGGGGGGAGGGAGAGAGAGAGAAACACTGGGGAGAGAGAGAGAGAGAGAGAAACACTGGGGCTAGAGAGAGAGAAACAATGGGGGGAGAGAGAGAGAAAAACACTGGGGGGAGAGAGAGAGAAGCACGGGATGGAGAGAGAGAGAAACGATTGGGAGAGAGAGAGAGAGAATCACTGGGGGAGGGACAGAGAAACACTGGGGGAGAGAGAGAGAGACACGGGGGGGGTGGAGAGAGAGAGAAAGAGCAACACTGGGAGGAGAGAGAGAGCAACCCTGGGGGTTAGAGGAAGAAATACTGGGGGGAGGGAGAGAGAAACACTGGGACGAGAGACAGAGAGAGAAACACTGGGGGGAGAGACAGAGAAACTCTGGGGGGAGAGAGAGAGAGAAACATTGGGGAGAGGGAGAAACACTAGAGGGGGGAGAGAGAGAGAAACACTGGGGGAGAGAGGGAGAGAAACACTGGGGAGAGAGAGAGAGAACCACTGGGGGGAGAGAGAGAGGGAAACACTGGGGGAGAGAGAGAGAAACACTGGGGGGAGAGAGAGAGAAACACTGGGGGTGAGACAGAGAGAGAAACACTGGGGAGAGAGAGAGAGAGAGAGAGAGAGAGAAACACTGGGGGGAGATAGAGAGACACTGTGGAGAGAGAGAGAGAAACACTGGGGAGAGAGAGAGAGAGAAGCACTGGGGGGGGGGAGAAAGAGAGAAAAACACTGGGGGAAGAGAGAGAGAAGCACTGAGGGGAGAGAGAGAGAAACACTGCGGGGAGAGAGAGAAACACTGGGGGATGGGAGAGAGAAACACTGGGGGGAGAGAGAGAGAAAGAGAAACACTGAGGGGGGAGAGAGAGAGCAACACTGGGGGTGAGAGACAAAATACTGGGGGGAGAGAGAGAGAAACACTGGGAGGAGCGACAGAGAGAGAAACACTGGGGGAGAGACAGAGAAAGAATGGGGGGAGAGAGAGAGAGAAACACTGGGGGAGAGAGAGAGAGAGAGAGCGACACTGGGGGAAGAGAGAGAAAAATTGAGGGGGGAGAGAGAGAAAGAAACACTGCGGAGGAGAGAGAGAGCGAAACACTGGGGGAGAGAGAGAGAGAAACACTGTGTGGTGAGAGAGAGAAACACTGGGGGTAGGTAGAGAGAAACACTGGGGGTGGGAGAGAAACACTGGGGGGAGGGAGAGAAAAACTGGGGGGATGGAGAGAGAAACACTAGAGGGGGGAGAGAGAGAAACACTGGGGGGAGAGAGAAACACTGGGGGGAGGGTGAGAGAAACACTGGGGGGAGGGAGAGAGAAACACTGGGGGGAGGGAGAGAGAAACACTGGGTGGAGGGAGAGAGAAACACTGGGGGGGAGGGAGAGAGAAACACTGGGGGGAGGGAGAGAGAAACACTGGGGGGAGGGAGAGAGAAACACTGGGGTGAGGGAGAAAAACTAGAGGGGGGAGAGAGAGAGAAACACTGGGGGAGAGAGGGAGAGAAACACTGGGGGGAGAGAGAGAGAGAAACACTGGGGGGAGAGAGAGAGAAACACTGGGGGAGAGACAGAGAGAGAAACACTGGGGAGAGAGAGAGAGAGAGAAACACTGGGGGGAGATAGAGAGACACTGGGGAGAGAGAGAGAGAGAGAAACATTGGGGAGAGAGAGAGAGAGAAGCACTGGGGGGGGGGAGAAAGAGAGAAAAACACTGGGGGAAGAGAGAGAGAAGCACTGAGTGGAGAGAGAGAGAGAAACACTGCGGGGAGAGAGAGAAACACTGGGGGATGGGAGAGAGAATCACTGGGGGGAGAGAGAGAAAGAGAAACACTGAGGGGGAGAGAGAGAGCAACACTGGCGGTGAGAGAAAAAATAATGGGGGAGAGAGAGAGAAACACTGGGAGGAGAGACAGAGAAACAATGGGGAGAGAGAGAGAGAGAGAGAGAAACACTGGGGCTAGAGAGAGAGAAACACTGGGGGGAGGGAGAGAAACACTGGGGGGAGGGAGAGAAAAACTAGAGGGGGAGAGAGAGAGAAACATTGGGGGGAGAGAATGAGAAACACTGGGGGGAGTGAGAGAGAAACACTGGGGAGAGGGAGAAACACTAGAGGGGGGAGAGAGAGAGAAACACTGGGGGAGAGAGTGAGAGAAACACTGGGGGGAGAGAGAGAGCGAAGCACTGGGGGGAGAGAGAGAGGGAAACACTGGGGGGAGAGAGAGAGAAACACTGGGGGTAGAGAGAGAGAAACACTGGGGGTGAGACAGAGAGAGAAACACTTTTGAGAGAGAGAGAGAGAGAGAGAGAGAGAGAGACTGGGGGAGATAGAGAGACACTGTGGAGAGAGAGAGAGAGAGAGAGAGAGAGAGACACTGGGGAGAGAGAGAGAGAGAAGCACTGGGGGGGGGGGAGAAAGAGAGAAAAACACTGGGGGAAGAGAGAGAGAAGCACTGAGGGGAGAGAGAGAGAAACATTGCGGGGAGAGGGAGAAACACTGGGGGATGGGAGAGAGAAACACTGGGGGGAGAGAGAGAGAAAGACAAACACTGAGGGGGGAGAGAGAGAAAGAGAAACACTGAGGGGGGAGAGAGAGAGCAACACTGGGCTGAGAGACAAAATACTGGGGGGAGAGAGAGAGAAACACTGGGAGGAGCGACAGAGAGAGAAACACTGGGGGAGAGACTGAGAAACAATGGGGGGAGAGAGAGAGAGAAACACTGGGGGAGAGAGAGAGACACTGGGGGAAGAGAGAGAAAAATTGAGGGGGGAGAGAGAGAAAGAAACACTGCGGAGGAGAGAGAGAGCGAAACACTGGGGGAGAGAGAGAGAGAAACACTGGGGGGAGGGAGAGAGAAACACTGGGGAGAGGGAGAAAAACTAGAGGGGGGAGAGAGAGAGAAACACTGGGGGAGAGAGGGAGATAAACACTGTGCGGAGAAACAGAGAGAGAAACACTGGGGGGGAGAGAGAGAGAGAAACACTGGTGGGGGGAGAGAGAGAGAAACAATGGGTGGAGAGAGAGAAACACTGGGGGGAGGGTGAGAGAAACATTGGGGGGAGGGAGAGAGAAACACTGGGGGGAGGGAGAGAGAAACACTGGGGGGAGGGAGAGAGAAACACTGGGGGGAGGGAGAGAGAAACACTGGGGGGAGAGAGAGAGTAACACTGCGGGGAGAGAGAGAGAAACACTGGGGGGAGGGAGAGAGAAACACTGGGGAGAGGGAGAAAAACTAGAGGGGGGAGAGAGATAGAAACACTGGGGGAGAGAGGGAGAGAAACACTGGGGGAGAGAGAGAGAGAAACACTGGGGGAGAGAGAGAGAGAAACACTGGGGGAGAGACAGAGAGAGAAACACTGGGGAGAGAGATAGAGAGAGAGAAACACTGGGGCTAGAGAGAGAGAAACAATGGGGGGAGAGAGAGAGAAAAACACTGGGGGGAGAGAGAGAGAAAAACACTGGGGGGAGAGAGAGAGAAGCACGGGATGGAGAGAGAGAGAAACGATGGGGAGAGAGAGAGAGAATCACTGGGGGAGGGACAGAGAAACACAGTGGGGAGAGAGAGAGAGTCACGGGGGGGGGGGGGGAGAGAGAGAGAAAGAGAAACACTGGGGGGAGAGAGAGAGAGCAACCCTGGGGGTTAGAGAAAGAAATACTGGGGGGAGGGAGAGAGAAACACTGGGACGAGTGACAGAGAGAGAAACACTGGGGGGGAGAGACAGAGAAACTCTGGGGGGAGAGAGAGAGAGAAACATTGGGGAGAGAGAGAGAGGGAAACATTGGGGAGAGAGAGAGAGGGAAACACTGGGGGGAGAGAGAGAGAAACACTGGGGAGAGAGATAGAGAAACACTGGGGGTGAGACAGAGAGAGAAACACTGGGGAGAGAGAGAGAGAGAGAGAGAGAAACACTGGGGGGAGATAGAGAGACACTGTGGAGAGAGAGAGAGAGAGAGAGAAACACTGGGGAGAGAGAGAGAGAGAAGCACTGGGGGGGGGGAGAAAGAGAGAAAAACACTGGGGGAAGAGAGAGAGAAGCACTGAGGGGAGAGAGAGAGAAACACTGCGGGGAGAGAGAGAAACACTGGGGGATGGGAGAGAGAAACACTGGGGGATGGGAGAGAGAAACACTGGGGGGAGAGAGAGAGCAACACTGGGGGTGAGAGACAAAATACTGGGGGGAGAGAGAGAGAAACACTGGGAGGAGCAACAGAGAGAGAAACACTGGGGGAGAGACAGAGAAACAATGGGGGGAGAGAGAGAGAGAAACACTGGGGGAGAGAGAGAGAGAGAGAGAGACACTGGGGGAAGAGAGAGAAAAATTGAGGGGGGAGAGAGAGAAAGAAACACTGCGGAGGAGAGAGAGAGCGAAACACTGGGGGAGAGAGAGAGAGAAACACTGGGTGGAGAAAGAGAGAAACACTGGGTGGAGAAAGAGAGAAACACTGGGGGTAGGTAGAGAGAAACACTGGGGGGTGGGAGAGAAACACTGGGGGGTGGGAGAGAAAAACTGGGGGGATGGAGAGAGAAACACTAGAGGGGGGAGAGAGAGAAACACTGGGGGGAGAGAGAAACACTGGGGGGAGGGTGAGAGAAACACTGGGGGGAGGGAGAGAGAAACACTGGGTGGAGGGAGAGAGAAACACTGGGGGGAGGGAGAGAGAAACACTGGGGGGAGGGAGAGAGAAACACTGGGGGATGGGAGAGAGAATCACTGGGGGGAGAGAGAGAGAAAGAGAAACACTGAGGGGGAGAGAGAGAGCAACACTGGCGGTGAGAGAAAAAATAATGGGGGAGAGAGAGAGAAACACTGGGAGGAGAGACAGAGAAACAATGGGGAGAGAGAGAGAGAGAGAGAGAGAGAGGCACTGGGGCTAGAGAGAGAGAAACAATGGGGGGTGAGAGAGAGAGAAACACTGGGGGGAGAGAGAGAGAAGCACTGGGGGGAGAGAGAGAGAAACGCTGGGGGGAGAGAGAGAGAAACGCTGGGGGGGGGAGAAAGAGAGAGAAACACTGGGGGAAGAGAGAGAGAAGCACTGAGGGGAGAGAGGGAGAAAAACACTGCGGGGAGAGAGAGAGAAAGAGAAACACTGGGGGGAGATAGAGCAACACTTGGGGTGAGAGAAAGAAATAATGGGGGGGAGAGAGAGAAACACTGGGAGGAGAGACAGAGAGAGAAACACTGGGGGAGAGACAGAGAAACAATGGGGGGAGAGAGAGAGAGAGAAACACTGGGGGGAGAGAGAGAAGCACTGGGGGGAGAGAGCGAGAAACACTGGGGGGGGAGAGAGAGAGAAACACTGGGGGGAGAGAGAGAAAAATTGAGGGGAGAGAGAGTGAAAGAAACACTGCGGAGGAGAGAGAGAGCGAAACACTGGGGGAGAGAGAGATAGAAACACTGGGTGGAGAGAGATAGAAAGACTGGGGGGAGGGAGTGAGAAACACTGGGGGGAGGGAGAGAAACACTGGGGGGAGGGAGAGAAACACTGGCGGGAGGGAGAGAAACACTGGGGGGAGGGAGAGAAACACTAGAGGGGGAGAGAGAGAGAAACATTGGGGGCAGAGAGAGAGAAACACTGGGGGGAGCGAGAGAGAAAAACTGGGGAGAGGGAGAAAAACTAGAGGGGGGAGAGAGAGAGAAACACTGGGGGAGAGAGGGAGAGAAACACTGGGGGGAGAGAGAGAGAGAACCACTGGGGGGAGAGAGAGAGAGAAACACTGGGGGGAGAGAGAGAGAAACACTGGGGGGAGAGAGAGAGAGAGAGAAACACTGGGTGGAGATAGAGAGACACTGTGGAGAGAGAGAGAGAGAGATACACTGGGGAGAGAGAGAGAGAGAAGCACTGGGGGGGGAGAAAGAGAGAAAAACACTGGGGGAAGAGAGAGAGAAGCACTGAGGGGAGAGAGAGAGAAACACTGCGGGGAGAGAGAGAAACACTGGGGGATGGGAGAGAGAAACACTGCGGGGAGAGAGAAAGAGAAACACTGAGGGGGGAGAGAGAGAGCAACACTGGGGGTGAGAGACAAAATACTGGGGGGAGAGAGAGAGAAACACTGGGAGGAGCGACAGAGAGAGAAACACTGGGGGAGAGACAGAGAAACAATTGGGGGAGAGAGAGAGAGAAACACTGGGGGAGAGACAGAGAGAGAAACACTGGGGAGAGAGAGAGAGAAACACTGGGGGAAGAGAGAGAAAAATTGAGGCGAGAGAGAGAGAAAGAAACACTGCGGAGGAGAGAGAGAGCGAAACACTGGGGGAGAGAGAGAGAGAAACACTGGGTGGAGAGAGAGAGAAACACTGGGGGTGGGAGAGAAACACTGGGGGTGGGAGAGAAACACTGGGGGGTGGGAGAGAAACACTGGGGGGTGGGAGAGAAACACTGGGGGGTGGGAGAGAAACACTGGGGGGTGGGAGAGAAACACTGGGGGGAGGGAGAGAAAAACTGGGGCGATGGAGAGAGAAACATGGAGGGGGGAGAGAGAGAAACACTGGGGGGAGAGAGAGAGAAACACTGGGGGGAGGGTGAGAGAAACCCTGGGGGGAGGGTGAGAGAAACACTGGGGGGAGAGAGAGTGAAACACTGGGGGAGAGACAGAGAGAGAAACACTGGGGAGAGAGAGAGAGTGAGAAACACTGGGGGGAGATAGAGAGACACTGGGGAGAGAGAGAGAGAGAAACATTGGGGAGAGAGAGAGAGAGAAGCACTGGGGGGGAGAAAGAGAGAAAAACACTGGGGGAAGAGAGAAAGAAGCACTGAGTGGAGAGAGAGAGAGAAACACTGCGGGGAGAGAGAGAAACACTGGGGGATGGGAGAGAGAATCACTGGGGGGAGAGAGAGAGAAAGAGAAACACTGAGGGGGAGAGAGAGAGCAACACTGGGGGTGAGAGAAAAAATAATGGGGGGAGAGAGAGAGAAACACTGGGAGGAGAGACAAAGAGAGAAACACTGGGGGAGAGACAGAGAAACAATGGGGAGAGAGAGAGAGAGAGAGAAACACTGGGGCAAGAGAGAGAGAAAAAATGGGGGGAGAGAGAGAGAGAAACACTGGGGGGAGAGAGAGAGAAGCACTGGGGGGAGAGAGAGAGAAACGCTGGGGGGGGGAGAGAGAGAGAGAAACACTGGGGGAAGAGAGAGAGAAGCACTGAGGGGAGAGAGAGAGAAACACTGCGGGGAGAGAGACAGAAAGAGAAACACTGGGGGGAGAGAGAGCAACACTGGGAGTGAGAGAAAGAAATAATGGGGGAGAGAGAGAGAAACACTGGGAGGAGAGACAGAGAGAGAAACACTGGGGGAGAGACAGAGAAACAATGGGGGGAGAGAGAGAGAGAGAAACACTGGGGGATAGAGAGAAAAAACAATGGGGGGAGAGAGAGAGAGAAACACTGGGGGGAGAGAGAGAGAAGCATTGGGGGGAGAGAGCGAGAAACACTGGGGGGGGGGGAGAGAAACACTGGGGGGGGGAGAGAGAAAAATTGAGGGGAGAGAGAGTGAAAGAAACACTGCGGAGGAGAGAGAGAGCGAAACACTGGGGGAGAGAGAGAGAAACACTGGGGGTGAGACAGAGAGAGAAACACTGGGGAGAGAGAGAAACACTGGGTGGAGATAGAGAGACACTGTGGAGAGAGAGAGAGAGAGAGAGAGAGAGAGAGAGAAACACTGGGGAGAGAGAAGAGAGAGAGAAGCACTGGGGGGGGAGAAAGAGAGAAAAACACTGGGGGAAGAGAGAGAGGAGCACTGAGGGGAGAGAGAGAGAAACACTGCGGGGAGAGAGAGAAACACTGGGGGATGGGAGAGAGAAACACTGGGGGGAGAGAAAGAGAAAGAGAAACACTGAGGGGGGAGAGAGAGAGCAACACTGGGGGTGAGAAACAAAATACTGGGGGCAGAGAGAGAGAAACACTGGGAGGAGCGACAGAGGGAGAAAAACTGGGGGAGAGACAGAGAAACAATGGGGGGAGAGAGAGAGAGAAACACTGTGGGAGAGACAGAGAGAGAAACACTGGGGAGAGAGAGAGAGAGAGAGAAACACTGGGGGAAGAGAGAAAAATTGAGGGGAGAGAGAGAGAAAGAAACACTGCGGAGGAGAGAGAGAGCGAAACACTGGGGGAGAGAGAGAGAGAAACACTGGGTGGAGAGAGAGACAAAAACACTGGGGGTTGGGAGAGAGAAACACTGGGGGGTGGGAGAGAAACACTGGGGGAGGGAGAGAAAAACTGGGGGGATGGAGAGAGAAACACTAGAGGGCGGAGAGAGAGAAACACTAGAGGGGGGAGAGAGAGAGAAACACTGGGGGGAGGGTGAGAGAAACACTGGGGGGAGTGAGAGAGAAACACTAGGGGGAGCGAGAGAGAAACACTGGGGGGAGGGAGAGAGAAACACTGGGGGGAGGGAGAGAGAAACACTGGGGAGAGGGAGAAAAACTAGAGGGGGGTGAGAGAGAGAAACACTGGGGGAGAGAGGGAGAGAAACACTGGGGGGAGAGAGAGAGAGAAACACTGGGGGGAGAGAGAGAGAAACACTGGGGGGAGAGAGAGAGAAACACTGGGGGAGAGACAGAGAGAGAAACACTGGGGAGAGAGAGAGAGAGAGAGAGACACTGGGGGGAGATAGAGAGACACTGGGGAGAGAGAGAGAGAAACACTGGGGAGAGAGAGGGAGAGAAGCACTGGGGGGGGGGAGAAAGAGAGAAAAACACTGGGGGAAGAGAGAGAGAAGCACTGAGTGGAGAGAGAGAGAGAAACACTGCGGGGAGAGAGAGAAACACTGGGGGATGGGAAAGAGAATCACTGGGGGGAGAGAGAGAGAAAGAGAAACACTGAGGGGGAGAGAGAGAGCAACACTGGGGTTGAGAGAAAAAATAATGGGGGAAGAGAGAGAGAAACAGTGGGAGGAGAGACAGAGAGAGAAACACTGGGGGAGAGACAGAGAAACAATGGGGAGAAAAAGAGAGAGAGAGAGAGAGACACTGGGGCTAGAGAGAGAGAAACAATGGGGGGAGAGAGAGAGAGAAACACTGGGGAGAGAGAGAGAAGCACTGGGGAGAGAGAGAGAGAGAAACACTGGGGAAGGGACAGAGAAACACTGGGGGTAGAGAGAGAGAGAGACACGGGGGGGGGAGAGAGAGAGAAAGAGAAACACTGGGGGGAGAGAGAGAGAGCAACCCTGGGGGTTAGAGAAAGAAATACTGGGGGGAGAGAGAGAGAAACACTGGGAGGAGACATAGATAGAGAAACACTGGGGGGAGAGACAGAGAAACTCTGGGGGGAGAGAGAGAGAGAAACACTGGGGGAGATACAGAGAGAGAAACACTGGGGAGAGAGAGAGAGAGACATTGGGGGGAGAGAGAGAAAAATTGAGGGGAGAGAGAGAAAGAAACACTGCGCTGGAGAGAGAGAGCGAAACACGGGGGGGGAGAGAGAGAGAAACACTGGTTGGAGAGAGAGAGAATCACTGGTTGGAGAGAGAGAGAAACACTGGGGGGAGGGAGAGAGAAACACTGGGGGGAGGGAGAGAGAAACACTGGGGAGAGAGAGAGAAACACAAGAGGGGGGAGAGAGAGAGAAACACTGCGGGGAAAGAGAGAGAGAAGCACTGGGCGGATAGAGAGAGAGAAACACTGAGGGGAGAGAGAGAGAAACAGTGGGGGGACGGAAAGTGAAACACTGAGGGGAGAGAGAGAGAGACACTGGGGGAGAGAGAGAGAAAGAGAAACACTGCGGGGAGAGAGAGAGAGAAACACTGGGTGGATGAAAGAGAGAGAAACACTGGGGGAAGAGAGAGATAAGCACTGGGGGGAGAGAGAGAGAAACACTGAGGGGAGAGAGAGAGAAACACTGGGGGGAGAGAGAGAGAGACATTGGGGGGAGAGAGAGAGAAAGAGAAACAGTGGGGGAGAGAGAGAGAAACACTGGGGGGAGAGAGTGAGAGAGAAACACGGGGGGGAGAAAGAGAGAGAAACACTGGGAGGAGATAGAGAGAAGCACTGGGGGGAGAGAGAGAGAGAAACACTCGGGAGAGAGAGAGAGAAACACTGGGGAATGGGAGAGAGAAACACTGGGGGGATGGGAGAGAGTGAGAGACATTGGGGGGAGAGAGAGAGAAAGAGAAACACTGGGGGGAGAGAGAGAGAAACACTGGGGTGGGGAGAAAGAGAGAGAAACACTGGGGGAAGAGAGAGAGAAGCACTTGGGGGAGAGAGAGAGAGACACAGGGGGGAGAGAGATAGAAACAATGGGATATTGAGAGAGAGAAACACTGGGGGAGAGAGAGAGAAGCACTGGGGGAGAGAGAGAGAAGCACTGGGGGAGAGAGAGAGAAGCACTGGGGGGAGAGAGAGAGAAGCACTGGGGGGAGAGAGAGAGAAGCACTGGGGGGAGAGAGAGAAAAAAATGGGGTGAGAGAGAGATAGACTCTGGGGGGAGAGAGAGAGAATGAGAAACACTGGGGGGAGAGAGAGAGTGCAACACTGGAGGTGAGAGAAAGAAATACTGGGGGAGAGAGAAAGAAACACTGGGAGGAGAGACAGAGAGAGAAACACAGGAGAGAGAGAGAGAGAGAGAGAGAGAAACACTGGGGGGAGAGAGAGAAAAATTGCGGGGAGAGAGAGAGAAAGAAACACTGCGGGGGAGAGAGAGAAACACTGGGGGAGAAAAGAGAGAAACACTGGGGAGAGAGAGAGAGAAACAGTGGTGGAGAGAGAGAAACACTGGGGGGGAGATAGAAACAATGGGGAAAGAGAGAGCGAGAAACACTGACGGAGAGAAAGAGGGAGAAACACTGGGGAGAGAGACAGAGAGAGAGAGAGAGAGACTGGTGGAGGAGAGAGAGACACTGGGCATAGAGAGGGAGAGAAACACTGGTGGTGGAAAGAGAAACACTGGGGGGAGGAGAGAGAGAAACACTGGGGGGAGAGAGAGAGAGAGAAACACTTGGGGGAGAGAGAGAAACAATTGGGGGGAAGAGAGAAACACTGGGGTGATTGAGAGAGAAACATTGAGGGGGGAGAGTGAGAGATAAACACTGGGGGAGAGGGAGAGAAAAACTGGGGGGAGCGAGAGAGAAACACTGTGGGGAGAGAGAGAGAAACACTGTGGGGAGAGAGAGAGAAAGAGAAGCACTGGGGGGAGCGAGAGAGAAACACTGGGGGGAAGAGAGAAACACTGGGGGAGAGGGAGAAACACCTTGGGGGGAGGGAGAAACACTGGGGGGGAGGGAGAAACACTGGGGGGAGGGAGAAACACTGGGGGGGAGGGAGAAACAATGGGGGGGAGGGAGAAACACTGGGGGGGAGGGAGAAACACTGGGGGGGAGGGAGAAACACTGGGGGGGAGGGAGAAACACTGGGGGGGAGGGAGAAACACTGGGGGGGAGGGAGAAACACTGGGGGGAGGGAGAAACACTGGGGGGAGGGAGAAACACTGGGGGGAGGGAGAAACACTGGGGGGGAGAGGGAAACAATGGGGGGGAGAGAGAAAGACTGGGGGGGAGAGATAAATACTGCGGGGAGAGAGAGGCAAACACTGGGGGTCGAGAGAGAGAGACACTGGGGAGAGAGCGAGACCCTGGGGGAGAGAGAGAAACACTGGGGGGAGAGAGAGAAACACTGGGGGAGAGAGAGAGAAACACTGGGGGAGAGAGAGAGAGAGAAACACTGGGGGAGAGAGAGAGAGAGAAACACTGGGGGAGATAGAGAGAGAGAAACACTGGGGGGAGAGAGAGAGATAGAAACACTGGGGGGGAGAGACCGAGAAACACTGGGGGAGAGAGAGAGGGAAGCACTGGGGGGAGAGAGCGAGAAACACAAGGGGGAGAGAGCGAGAAACACTGGGGGGAGAGAGCGAGAAACACTGGGGGGAGAGAGCGAGAAACACTGGGGGGAGAGAGCGAGAAACACTGGGGAGTGGAGAGAGAGACAGAAGCACTGGGGAGAGTGAGAAACACTGGGGAGGCGAGAGCGAGTGAAACACTGGCGGAGGGAGAGAGAGAAAGCATTAATTGGAAGTATTATTAGAGGTATTAATCAGGAAATAGTCAGGGCATATAATAAGGGAACAGCTATAATTATGGGGGATTTTAACTATCATATTAATTGGACAAATCAAATTGGGCAGGGCAGCCTTGAGGAAGAGATTATTGTGTGTATTCGGGATGGATTTCTTGAGCAGTATGTAACTGATCATACAAGGGGGAAATCAACCTTGGACCTGGTCCTGTGTAATGAGCCAGGATTAATTCATAATGTCCTTGTTCAGGATCCCCTTGGAATGAGTGACCATAACATGGTTACATTCCATATCCAATTAGAGGGTGAGAAGGTTGGTTCTCAAACAAGCGTACTGAGCTTGAATATAAGAGACTATGATGGTCTGAGAGCAGAATTGATTAAAGTGGACTGGGAAAATAGATTAAAGTGTAAGACGGTACATGAGCAGTGGTGTTCATTCAAGGAGTTATTTTACAACTTTCAAAAAATATATATTCCACTGAGGAAAAAAGGGTGTGAAAGAAATGACAGCCATCCGTGGCTAAGTAAAGAAATTAAGGACAGTATCCGACTAAAAACAAGGACAAAAAGGTAGCCAAAATTAGTGGGAGGTTCGAAGTTTGGGAAGTCTTCAAAAGACAGCAAAACGTAACGAAAGGATTGATTAAGAAAGGGAAGACAGATTATGAAAATAAATTAGCAAAAAATATAAAAACAGATAGCAAGAGTTTCTATGGTTATATAAAAAGAAAAGGGGTGGCTAAGGCAAACGTAGGTCCCTTAGAGGATGAGACTGGGAAATTAATGGTGGGAAACATTGAAATGGCAAAAATGCTGAACAAATATTTTGTTTTAGTCTTTACGGTAGAGGACACTAAGAATATCCCAACACTGGACAAACAGGGAGCTCGAGGCGGGGGGGGGGGGGGGGGGCGGGGAGGGAGGAGCTAAATACGATTAAAATCATTAAGGAATTGGTACTCAGTAAATTAATGGGACCCAAGGCGGATAAATCCCCTGGACCTGATGACTTACATCCGAGGGTCTTGAGGGAAGTGGCAGTAGGGATTGTGGATGCTTTGTTAATAATTTTCCAAAATTCTCTGGACTCGGCAAAGGTCCCGGCAGATTGGAAAACTGCTAATGTAACACCCTTATTTAAAAAGGGTAGTAGGCAGAAGGCTGTAAATTATAGACCAGTTAGCCTAACATCTGTGGTGGGTAAAATTTTGGAATCTATTATCAAGGAGACAGTAGCGGAACATTTGGATAAACATAATTTGATAGGACAAAGTCAGCATGGCTTTACGAAGGGCAAGTCATGTCTGACAAATTTGCTTGAGTTCTTTGAGGACATAACGTGCAGGGTGGATAAAGAGGAACCAGTGGACGTAGTGTATTTGGACTTCCAGAAGGCATTCGACAAGGTGCCACATAAAAGATTATTAATCAAGATAAAGAATCACTGGATTGGGGGTAATATCCTGGCATGGGTGGAGGATTGGTTATCTAACAGGAAGCAGAGAGTTGGTATAAACGGTTCATTCTCGGACTGGCAACCAGTAGCCAGTGGTGTTCCGCAGGGGTCGGTGCTGGGTCCCCAACTCTTTACAATCTAAATTAACGATTTGGAGGAGGGGAACAAGAGTAACATATCAAAGTTTGCAGATGATACAAAGATGGGAGGGAAAGTGGAGAGTGAGGAGGACATAAAAAACCGACAGGGGATACAGACAGGCTGGGTGAGTGGGCGGAGATTTGGCAGATGCAAAGCAATATTGGAAATTGTGAGGTGATGCACTTTGGCAGGAAAAATCAGAGAGCAAGTTATTATCTTAAAGGTGAGAAACTGGAAAGTACTGCAGTACAAAGGGATCTGGGGGTCCGAGTGCAAGAAGATCAAAAAGTTTGTGTGCAGGTGCAGCAGGTGATCAAAAAGGCCAACGGAATGTTGGCTTTTATTGCTAGGGGGATAGAATATAAAAACAGGGCGGTATTGCTGCAGTTATATAAGGTATTGGTGAGACCGCACCTGATATACTGCATACAGTTTTGGTCTCCATACTGAAGAAAAGACATACTTGCTCTCGAGGCAGTACAAAGAAGGTTCACTCGGTTAATCCCGGGGATGAGGGGGTGGACATATGAGGAGAGGTTGAGTAGATTGGGACTCTGCTCATTGGAGTTCAGAAGAATGAGAGGCGATCTTATTGAAACATATAAGATTGTGAAGGGGCTTGATCGGGTGGATGCGGTAAGGATGTTCCCAAGTCATAGAGTTATACAGCACGGATAGATGCCCTTCGGCCCATCGTATCCGCGCCGGCCATCAAGCCCTGTCTACTCTAATCCCATATTCCAGCATTTGGTCCGTCGCCTTGTATGCTATGGCATTTCAAGTGCTCATCCAAATGCTTCTTGAATGTTGTGAGGGTTCCTGCC
This sequence comes from Heptranchias perlo, assembly GCF_035084215.1. Taxonomy (NCBI): domain Eukaryota; kingdom Metazoa; phylum Chordata; class Chondrichthyes; order Hexanchiformes; family Hexanchidae; genus Heptranchias; species Heptranchias perlo. The sequence continues at coordinate 26,647 of NW_027139373.1, forward strand.
TCCACAACCCTTTCAGGCAGTGAGTTCCAGACTCCAACCATCCTCTGGGTGAAAAAGTTCTTTCTCAAATCCCCTCTAAACCTCCTGCCTTTTACCTTGAATCTAAGTCCCCTTGTTAAAGACCCCTCAACGAAGGGAAAAAGCTCCTTCGTATCCATCCTATCTGTGCCCCTCATAATTTTGTACACCTCAATCATGTCCCCCCTCAGCCTCCTCTGCTCCAAGGAAAACAAACCCAATCTTCCCAGTCTCTCTTCATAACTGAAGCGCTCCAGCCCTGGTAACATCCTGGTGAATCTCCTCTGCACCCTCTCCAAAGCGATCACATCCTTCCTGTAGTGTGGCGACCAGAACTGCACACAGTACTCCAGCTGTGGCCTAACCAGTGTTTTATACAGCTCCATCATAACCTCCTTGCTCTTATATTCTATGCCTCGGCTAATAAAGGCAAGTATCCCATATGCCTTCTTTACCACCTTATCTACCTGTTCCGCCGCCTTCAGGGATCTGTGAACTTGCACACCAAGATCCCTCTGACCCTCTGTCTTGCCTAGGGTCCTCCCATTCATTGTGTATTCCCTTGCCTTGTTCGTCCCTCCAAAGTGCATCACCTCGCACTTTTCCGGGTTAAATTCCATTTGCCACTGCTCCGCCCATCTGACCAACCCATCTATATCGTCCTGCAGACTGAGGCTATCCTCCTCGCTATTTACCACCCTACCAATTTTTGTATCATCAGCGAACTTACTGATCATACCTTTTACATTCATATCCAAGTCATTAATGTAGACCACAAACAGCAAGGGACCCAGCACCGATCCCTGTGGTACCCCACTGGCCACAGGCTTCCAGTCACAAAAACAACCTTCGACCATCACCCTCTGCCTTCTGCCACTAAGCCAGTTTTGTATCCAAAGTGCCAAGGCACCCTGGATTCCATGGGCTCGTACCTTCTTGACCAGTCTCCTGTGGGGGACTTTATCGAAGGCCTTACTGAAATCCATGTATACCACATCCACTGCGTTACCCTCATCCACACGCCAAGTCACCCCCTCAAAATATTCAATCAAATTAGTCAGACATGATCTTCCCTTGACAAAGCCATGTTGACTATCCCTGATTAATCCTTGCTTCTCCAAGTGGAGACTAATTTTGTCCTTCAGAATTTTTTCCAATAATTTTCCTACCACTGATGTTAGGCTCACTGGCCTGTAGTTCCCCGGTTTTTCCCTACTCCCCTTCTTGAATAATGGTATTACATTAGCGGTTCTCCAGTCCTCTGGCACATCCCCTGTGGCCAGAGAGGTTCTGAATATCTGTGTCAGAGCCCCCGCAATCTCCTCCTTTGCCTCACACAGTAGCCTGGGATACATTTCGTCCGGGCCTGGGGATTTATCCATTTTTAGGCCTGCTAAAACCGCCAATACCTCCTCCCGCTCGATGTTAATATGTTCGAGTATATCACAGTCCCCCTGCCGTATTTCTATGTCTACATCGTCCTTCTCCATAGTGAAAACAGATGAAAAAAATTCATTTAGAACCCCTCCTACATCTGCCGGCTCCACACACAGATTGCCATTTTTGTCCCTAATGGGCCCTATTTTTTCCCTAGTCATCCTCTTACCCTTAATATACTTATAAAACATCTGAGGATTTTCCTTTATTTTGCTCGCCAGTGTTATTTCATGGCCCCTCCTTCATCTCCTAATTTCTTTTTTAAGTATCCCCCTGCACTTTTTGTACTCCTCCAGGGCTTCCTCCGTCTTTAGCCTTTTGTATCTGCCAAAAGCCCTCCTTTTTTTCCTAATCCATTCTCGTATATCCCCTGACATCCAAGGTTCCCTTGAGTTCTTGGAACCTCCCTTGACCTTTACGGGAACATGTTGCCATTGTATGGTCTCAATCTCCCTTCTGAAAGACTCCCATTGCTCCGATGCGGATTTTCCTACAAGCAGCTGATCCCAGTCCATTTTGGCCAGATCCTGGCTTATCCTATTAAAATCGGCCTTCCCCCAATTTAGAGCCTTTATTTCCGGCCCCTCCCTGTCCTTTTCCATGACCACCTTAAATCTCACCGAATTATGGTGACTCTCACCAAAGTGCTCACCTACTAGCACTTCTTCCACTTGGCTGGCCACATTCCCTAGAATTAGGTCCAGTACCGCACCCTCTCTTGTCGGACTTTCGACATGCTGGCTCAAAAAGCTCTCCTGGATGCACGTTAAGAATTTTGTACCCTCTAAGCCTTTTACACTCTGAGTATCCCAGTTAATATTGGGGAAGTTGAAATCCCCCACTATTATTACCCTATTATTTGCACAATTTTCTGAGATTTGCCTACATATCTGTTCCTCTATCTCCCCCTGACTGTTTGGGGGCCTATAATACACTCCCATCAAAGTGCTTGCCCCCTTTTTGTTTTTAAGCTCCACCCATATGGCCTCATTAGAGGAACCTGCTAATATATCATCCCTCCTTATGGCAGTAATTGATTCTTTAATTAATATTGCGACCCCCCCCCCTCCTCTTATACCTCCCCCTCTGTCTCGCCTGAAGATTCTGTACCCCGGAATATTGAGTTGTCAGTCTTGCCCCTCCCTCAACCATGTCTCTGTGACAGCAACAATATCATACTCCCATGTGTTTATCAAAACCTTCAGTTCATCCACCTTATTCGCAAGACTCCTTGCATTAAATTAGATGCCATCCAGCATATTTGCACTGTCTTCCAAGCTGACTTGTTTTTTTCTCTATATTTGGCTGCACATCACCCCTTATTGTAGCTCCACTCTGTATCCCATCCCCCTGCCAAGTTATTTTAAACCCCCCCCCCCCAACAGTGCTAGCAAACCTCCCGGCAAGGATATTTGTCCCGCTCTGGTTCAGGTGCAACCCGTCCGACTTGTACAAGTCCCACCTTCCCCAGAAGCAGGCCCAGTGATCCAGGAAACTGAAACCCTCCCTCCTGCACCAACTCTTTAGCCACGCATTCATCAAATCTATCCTCCTATTTCTATACTCACTCGCCCGTGGCACTGGGAGTAATCCAGAGATTACAACCTTTGAGGTCCTGCTCTTTAATCTGCTACCTAGCTCCCTAAATTCTTGATGCAGGACCTCATCTCCCTTCCTACCTATGTCGTTGGTCCCAATGTGGACCACGACCTCTGCCTGCTCACCCTCCCCCTTGAGAATGCCCTGTAGCCGCTCAGTGATATCCATGACCCTGGCACCAGGGAGGCAACAAACCATCCTGGAGTCACGTTTACGGCCACAGAAACGCCTGTCTGTTCCCCTTACGATAGAATCCCCTACCACTATAGCTCTTCCACTCTTTTTCCTCCCAGCCTGTGCAGCAGAGCTACCCCTGGTGCCAGGAAGTTGGCTGCTGCTGCCTTCCCCTGATAAGTCATCCCCCTCAACAATATCCAAAGCGGTATATTTGTTTGAGAGGGGGACGGCCGCAGGGGACCCCTGCACTGCCTGCCTGCTCTTCTTACTCTGCCTGGTGGTCACCCAATTACTTCCTGCCTGTACAACCTTTACCTGCGGTGTGACCACCTCACTAAACGTGCTATCCACGACGTTCTCAGCATCGCGAATGCTCCTTAATGAATCCATCCGCAGCTCCAGTGCCGCAATGCGGTTTGTCAGTAGCTGCAGCTGGATGCATTTCCCGCACACATGGTCGTCAGGGACTCTGGAAGGGTCCCTGATTTCCCACATAGAGCAGGAAGAGCATAACACGGGGCTGGGCTGTCCTGACATGACTTACCCTTTAACTAATTAATTCAAATTAAATGAATCCCACCAATTTCACTTCAATTAAAAAGGTATACTCAAGGGCCCTTGCTGAACAGCAGTCCCCCACTACACAACAGAGACCAGAGAATCCACAAACTCTAACCTGAGACAAATTCAGCAGGAAAATACTCACCAGCCAATCACTTACCTCTTCCTTGGTGACGTCCCACTTGGATTACTTTTTGCTTCTTATTTATCTTAGGTCCAGGAGTTAAGTCCCTGTGATGTCGCACAGTAGTTGTCTCTTGGTGCAGGTCTGCTGCTGCTTTTATTCCACAATCTCAGTCTTCTACTCTCAGGTCCACTACCGCTCTGCAGGAAAAGTTTGGAAAAGCAAGGCAAAGCAGCACCTCCTTCCCCCACTTCACCAGACTCCCACACTTACCGAACTCTCAGCACACTGTGTAATGTCCGCACACAGTGCAGTCCGCACTGACAGGCCCCTGTATTTCTACAGTTGAGACTCAGATGAGTCAGGCCTGCCCCACCTTCAGGTACCAATTGAATCTAGCTAACCAATTAACTTGCTACAGCAGCTCTCTGCTGAAGCCTGACAGAAACTTAGAAATTTAAACTTTTAAATTGACCTTAAACAGTTGAAGCAATATGCACTAGATTTAAAGAGATTAACCCTTCAACTCCCACACTTACCGAACTCTCAGAACACTGTGTAATATCCGCACAAATCCCCTCTAAACCTCCCGCCTTTTACCTTGAATCTATGCCCCCTTGTTATGGAACCCTCAACGAAGGGAAAAAGCTCCTTCGTATCCATCCTATCTGTGCCCTTCATAATTTTGTACACCTCAATCATGTCCCCCCTCAGCCTCCTCTGCTCCAAGGAAAACAAACCAAATCTTCCCAGTCTCTCTTCATAACTGAAGCGCTCCAGCCCTGGTAACATCCTGGTGAATCTCCTCTGCACCCTCTCCAAAGCGATCACATCCTACCTGTGGTGTGGCGACCAGAACTGCACACAGTCCTCCAGCTGTGGCCTAACCAGTGTTTTATACAGCTCCATCATAACCTCCTTGCTCTTATATTCTATGCCTCGGCTAATAAAGGCAAGTATCCCATATGCCTTCTTTACCACCTTATCTACCTGTTCCGCCGCCTTCAGGGATCTGTGAACTTGCACACCAAGATCCCTCTGACCCTCTGTCTTGCCTAGGGTCCTCCCATTCATTGTGTATTCCCTTGCCTTGTTCGTCCCTCCAAAGTGCATCACCTCGCACTTTTCCGGGTTAAATTCCATTTGCCACTGTTCCGCCCATCTGACCAACCCATCTATATCGTCCTGCAGACTGAGGCTATCCTCCTCGCTATTTACCACCCTACCAATTTTTGTATCATCAGCGAACTTACTGATCATACCTTTTACATTCATATCCAAGTCATTAATGTAGACCACAAACAGCAAGGGACCCAGCACCGATCCCTGTGGTACCCCACTGGCCACAGGCTTCCAGTCACAAAAACAACCTTCGACCATCACCCTCTGCATTCTGCCACTAAGCCAGTTTTGTATCCAAAGTGCCAAGGCACCCTGGATTCCATGGGCTCGTACCTTCTTGACCAGTCTCCTGTGGGGGACTTTATCGAAGGCCTTACTGAAATCCATGTATACCACATCCACTGCGTTACCCTCATCCACACGCCTAGTCACCCCCTCAAAAAATTCAATCAAATTAGTCAGACATGATCTTCCCTTGACAAAGCCATGTTGACTATCCCTGATTAATCCTTGCTTCTCCAAGTGGAGACTAATTTTGTCCTTCAGAATTTTTTCCAATAATTTTCCTACCACTGATGTTAGGCTCACTGGCCTGTAGTTCCCCGATTTTTCCCTACTCCCCTTCTTGAATAATGGTATTACATTAGCGGTTCTCCAGTCCTCTGGCACATCCCCTGTGGCCAGAGAGGTTCTGAACATATGTGTCAGAGCCCGCGCAATCTCCTCCTTTGCCTCACACAGTAGCCTGGGATACATTTCGTCCGGGCCTGGGGATTTATCCATTTTTAGGCCTGCTAAAACCGCCAATACCTCCTCCCGCTCGATGTTAATATGTTCGAGTATATCACAGTCCCCCTGCCGAATTTCTATGTCTACATCGTCCTTCTCCATGGTGAAAACAGATGCAAAAAATTAATGGGTGAAACTAGAAGTAGGGGCTTAATCTTAGAATAAGGGGCTGGTCTATCAAAACTGAGATGAGAAGAAATTTCGTCACTCAGAGGGTAGTAAGTCTGTGGAATTTGCTGCCCCAGTAAGCTGTGGAAGCTACATTATTATATAAATTTAAAACGGAAATCGACAGTTTCCAATAAGTAAAGGGAATTAGGGGTTAAGGGGAGCGGGCAGGAAATTGGACTTGAATTTAGATTTGAGGTTAGGATCAGTTCAGCCATGATCTTAATGAATGGCGGAGCAGGCTAGAGGAGCCAATTGGCCTACTCCTGCTCCAATTTCTTATGTTCTTATGTTCTTAAACAGTGGGGGGAGAGAGAGAGAGAGAGAGAGAAGCACTGGGGGGAGAGAGAGAGAGAGAGACACTGAGGGGAGAGAGAGAGAAACACCTTGGTGAGGAGAGAGAGAGAGAATAACACTGGGCGGAGAGAGAGAGAGAGAAACATTAGGGGGTGAGAGAAAGACTGGGCGGAGATGGGAGAGAGAAACACTGGGGGGAGAGAGAGATAAAAACTGGGAGGGGGTAGAGAGAGAGAGAAACACTGTGGGGGGGAGGGAGAGAAGCATCTGGGAAGAGAGAGAGAAATACTGGGGGGAGAGACAGAGAGAGATACTGGGGAGAGAGAGAGAAACACTGGGGGAGGAGAGAGAGAGAGAGACACTGAGGGGAGAGAGAGAGAAACACCTTGGTGAGGAGAGAGAGAGAGAATAACACTGGGCGGAGAGAGAGAGAGAAACATTAGGGGGTGAGAGAAAGACTGGGCGGAGATGGGAGAGAGAAACACTGGGGGGAGAGAGAGATAAAAACTGGGAGGGGGTAGAGAGAGAGAGAAACACTGTGGGGGGGGAGGGAGAGAAGCATCTGGGAAGAGAGAGAGAAATACTGGGGGGAGAGACAGAGAGAGACACTGGGGAGAGAGAGAGAAACACTGGGGGGAGAGAGAGAGAGAGAAACACTGGGGAGGGAGAGAGAAAAACTGGATGGAGGAGAGAGAGAGAAAAACACTGGGCAGAGAGAGAAACAGAAACACTGGGGGGAGAGAGAGAGAGAAACACTGGGGAGAGAGAGAGGGAAAAACTGGGGAGAGAGAGAGAAAAAAACTGCGGGGGAGAGAGAGTGAGAAACACTGGGGGGAGATTGAGAGAGAAACACTGGGGGGAGATTGAGAGAGAAACACTGGGGGAGGAGAGAGAGAGAGAAACACTGGGGAGACAGAGAGAGAAATACTGGGGGAAGAGAGAGAAATACTGGGGGAGAGAGAGAGAGAAACACTGGGGGAGCAGAGAGAGAGATAAAGACTGGGCGTAGAGAGAGAGAGAAACACTGGGGGGAGATTGAGAGAGAAACACTGGGGGAGGAGGGAGAGAGAGAAACATTGGGGGAGAGAGTTAGAGAAAGATTGGGTGGAGAGAGAGCGAAACACTGGGGGGAGAGAGAGAGAGAAACACTGGGTGGAGAGAGAGAAACACTAGGGGGAGAGAGAGAAACACTGGGCAGAGAGAGAGAGAGAGAGACACTGGGGGGAGATAGAGAGAGAAACACTGGGGGAGGAGCGAGGGAGAGAGAGAAACACTGGGGGGAGAGAGAGCGAAACACTGGGGGGGGGAGAGAGAGACAAACAGAGGGGGGAGAGAGAGAGAAACAATGTGCAGAGAGAGAGAGAGAAATAATGGGGGGAGAGAGAGAGAAACACTGGGGGAGAGAGAGAGAGAAACACTGTCGGAGGAGAGAGAGAGAAACATTGGGGGAGAGAGAGAATCACTGGGGGGAGAGAGAGAGAGAGATACTCTGGGGGAAGTGAGTGAGCGAAACACTGTGGGAGAGAGAGAGAAGCACTGGGGGGAGAGAGAGAGAGAAACACTGGGGGGAGAGAGAGAGAAACACTGGGGAGAGAGAGAGAGATTAACACTGTGGGGAGAGAGGGAGAGAAACACTGTGCGGAGAAACAGAGAGAGAAACACTGGGGGGGAGAGAGAGAGAGAAACACTGGTGGGGGGAGAGAGAGAGAAACAATGGGGAGAGAGAGAGAAACACTGTGGGAGAGAATGAAACACTGGGAGGAGAGAGAGAGAGAGAGAGAAAAACTGGGGGGAGAGAGAGATAAACCGGGGAGAGAGAGAGAAACACTGGGGGAGAGAATGAAACACTGGGGGGAGTGAGAGAGAAACTGGGGGGAGGAGAGAGAGAGAAACACTGTGGGGAGAGAGAGAAAAACCCTGGTGGAGAGAGAGAAGCACTGGGGGGAGTGAGAGAGAAACACTGGGGGGAGAGAGAGAGTGATGTAGAGAAACACTGGGGTGAGAAAGAGAGAGAGAGAAACACTGGGGGAGGGAGAGAGAGAAACATTGGGGGGAGAGAGAGAGAAACACTGCTGGGAGAGAGAGAGAGAAAAAAAAACACTGGGGGGAGAAAGAGAGAGAGAGAGAAACACTGGGGGGAGAGAGAGAAATACTGGTGGGAGAGAGAGAAAAACACTGGGAGGGGGGGAGAGTGAGAGAAACACTGTGGAGAGAGAGAGAGAAATACTGGGGGGAAAGAGAAACAATGGGGAGAGAGAGAAACACTGGGGGGAGAGAGAGATACACTGGGGGGTGGAGAGAGAGAGAAACACAGGGGGGAGAGAGAGAGAGAAACACCGGGGGGAGAGAGAGAGAGAAACACCGGGGGGGAGAGAGAAACACTGGGGGGAAGAGAGAGAGAAACACTGGGGGGAGAGAGAGAGAAACGCTGGGGGGAGAGAGAGAGAAACACTGTGGGAGAGAGAGGGAGAAACACTGGGGGGAGTGAGAGAGGGATATAGAAAAACATTGGGGTGAGAAAGAGAGAGAGAAATACTGGGGGGAGAGAGGGAGAAACACTGAGGGGAGAGAGAGATAAACATTGGGGGGAGAAAGATTGAGAGAGAGAAACACTGGGGGAGGAGAGACTGAGAGGGAGAAATACTGGGGAGAGAGAAAAAGTGAAACACTGGGGGAGGAGAGAGAGAGAGAGAGAGAAACACTGGAGGGATAGAGAGAGAGTGAAACACTGGGGGAGAGAAAGAGAGAAACACTGGGCGGAGAGAGAGAGAAACACTGGTGGGAGAGAGAGATTAGAGAAACACTAGGGGGAGAAAGAGTGAGAGAGAAACACTGGGGGGAGGTGGAGAGAGAAAAACTGGGGGTGAGAGAGAGAGATAAACACTGGGGGTTAGAGAGAGAAAAACTGGGGTGAGGAGATAGAAACACTGGGGAGAGAGAGAGAGAGAAACACTGGGGGGAGAGAGAGAGAGAATCACCGGGCGGAGAGAGAGAAACACTGGGGGGAAGAGAGAGAGAAACACTGGAGGCAGAGAGAGAGATAAGCTGGGGGGAGAGTTAGAGAAACACTGTGTGAGAGAGATGGAGAAACACTGGGGGGAGGGAGAGAGGGATATAGAAAAACACTGTGGGGAGAAAAAGAGAGGGAAATACAGGTGGGATAGAGAGATAGAAACACTGGGGGATAGAGGGAGAAACACTGGTGGGAGAGAGAGAGAGAACAACACTGGGGGGAGAAAGAGAGAGAGAGAGAAACACTGGGGGGAGAGAGATAAACACTGGGGGGAGAAAGAGAGAGAAATGCTTGGGGGGGGAGAGAGAGAGAAACACTGGGGGAGAGAGGGAGAAACACTGGTGGAGGAGAGAGAAACACTGGGGGAGGAGAGACAGATAAACACTGAGGGGGGAGAGAGAGAGAAACACTGGTGGGAGAGAGAGAGAGAAAAAACACTGGGGGGAGAAAGAGAGAGAGAGAAACACTGGGGGGAGAGAGAGAGAAATACTGGTGGGAGAGAGAGAGAAACACGAGGGGGAGGAAAGAGAGAGAAACACTGGGAGGGGGGAGAGTGAGAGAAACACTGTGGAGAGAGAGAGAGAAATACTGGGGGAGAGAGAAACAATGGGGAGAGAGAGAGAGAAACACTGTGGGAGAGAGAGGGAGAAACACTGGGGGGAGTGAGAGAGGGATATAGTAAAACATTGGGGTGAGAAAGAGAGAGAGAAATACTGGGGGGAGAGATGGAGAAACACTGAGGGGAGAGAGAGATAAACATTGGGGGGAGAAAGATTGAGAGAGAGAAACACTGGGGGAGGAGAGAGTGAGAGGGAGAAATACTGGGGAGAGAGAAAGAGTGAAACACTTGGGGTGGAGAGAGAGAGAGAGAGAGAGAGACACTGGAGGGATAGAGAGAGAGAGAAATACTGGGGGAGAGAGAAACAATGGGGAGAGAGAGAGAGAAACACTGGGGGGAGAGAGATATACACTGGGGGGTGGAGAGAGAGAGAAACACAGGGGGGAGAGAGAGAGAGAAACACCGGGGGGAGAGAGAAACACTGGGGGGAAGAGAGAGAGAAACACTGGGGGGAGAGAGAGAGAAACGCTGGGGGGAGAGAGAGAGAAACACTGAGCGGAGAGAGAGAGAAACACTGGTGGGAGAGAGAGATTAGAGAAACACTAGGGGGAGAAAGAGTGAGAGAGAAACACTGGGGGGAGGTGGGGAGAGAAAACCTGGGGGGAGAGAGAGAGATAAACACTGGGGAGGGGCAGAGGGATATAGAAAAACACTGGGGTAGAAAAAGAGATGGAAATACAGGTGGGATAGAGAGATAGAAACACTGGGGCAGAGAGGGAGAAACACTGGTGGGAGAGAGAGAGAGAACAACACTGGGGGGAGAAAGAGAGAGAGAGAGAAACACTGGGGGAGAGAGAGAATCACTGGGGGAGAGAGAGAGAAACACTGGGGGAGAGAGAGAGAAACACTGTGGGAGAAGAGCGAGAGAAACACTGGGGGAGAGAGAGAGAGAAACACTGTGGGAGGAGAGGGAGAGAAACACTGGGGGGAGAGAGAGAGAAACACCGGGGGGAGAGAGAGAAACACTGGGGGGAAGAGAGAGAGAAACACTGGGGGGGGGGGAGAGAGATAAACACTTGGGGGAGAGAGAGAAACACTGGGGGGAAGAGAGACAGAAACACGGGGGAGAGAGAGAGAGAAACAATCGGGGGAGAGAGAGAAACACTGGGGGGAAGAGAGAAAGAAACACTGGGGGGAGAGAGAGAGATAAGCTGGGGGGAGAGAGAGAGAAACACTGTGGGAGAGAGAGGTAGAAACACTGGGGGGAGGGAGAGAGGGATATAGAAAAACACTGGGGGGCGAAAAAGAGAGAAATACAGGGGGGAGAGAGAGATAGAAAAACACTGGGGGGAGAAAGAGAGAGAGGGAGAAACACTGGGGGAGAGAGAGAAACACTGGGGGAGAGAGATAGAAACACTGGGGGAGAGAGATAGAAACACTGGGGGAGAGAGATAGAAACACTGGGGGAGAGAGATAGAAACACTGGGGGGACAGACAGAGAAACACTGGGGAGAGAGAGAGAGAAACACTGGGGGGAGAGAGAAACACTGGAGAGAGAGAGAGAAACACTGGGGGGAGGAGAGAGAGAGAAACACTGGGGGGAGGAGAGAGAGAGAAACACTGGGGGGGGGGGGAGAGAGATAAACACTGGGGGGGAGAGAGAGAAACACTGGGGGGAGGAAAGAGAGAGAAACACTGAGGGAAGAGGGAGAGAAACACGGGCGAGAGAGAGAGAGAAACACGGGCGAGAGAGAGAGAGAAACACTGGGGGGAGAGAGAAACACTGGGGAGAGAGAGAGAGAGAAACACTGGGGGCGGGGAGAGAGAGATACACAGGGGGGAGAGAGAGAGATACACTGGGGGGTGGAGAGAGAGAGAAACATTGGGGGGGGGGGAGAGAGAGAGAGAGAAACACTGTGGAGAGAGAGAGAGAAATACTGGGGGAGAGAGAAACAATGGGGAGAGAGAGAGAGAAACACTGTGGGAGAGAGAGGGAGAAACACTGGGGGGAGTGAGAGAGGGATATAGAAAAACATTGGGGTGAGAAAGAGAGAGAGAAATACTGGGGGGAGAGAGGGATAAACACTGAGGGGAGAGAGAGATAAACATTGGGGGGAGAAAGATTGAGAGAGAGAAACACTGGGGGAGGAGAGAGTGAGAGGGAGAAATACTGGGGAGAGAGAAAGAGTGAAACACTTGGGGAGGAGAGAGAGAGAGAGAGAAACACTGGAGGGATAGAGAGAGAGAGAAATACTGGGGGAGAGAGAAACAATGGGGAGAGAGAGAGAGAAACACTGGGGGGAGAGAGATATACACTGGGGGGTGGAGAGAGAGAGAAACACAGGGGGGAGAGAGAGAGAGAAACACCGGGGGGGAGAGAGAAACACTGGGGGGAAGAGAGAGAGAAACACTGGGGGGAGAGAGAGAGAAACGCTGGGGGGAGAGAGAGAGAAACACTGAGCGGAGAGAGAGAGAAACACTGGTGGGAGAGAGAGATTAGAGAAACACTAGGGGGAGAAAGAGTGAGAGAGAAACACTGGGGGGAGGTGGGGAGAGAAAACCTGGGGGGAGAGAGAGAGATAAACACTGGGGGTTAGAGAGAGAAAAACTGGGGTGAGGAGATAGAAACACTGGGGAGAGAGAGAGAGAGAAACACTGGGGGGAGAGAGAGAGAAACACCGGGCGGTGAGAGAGAAACACTGGGGGGAAGAGAGAGAGAAACACTGGAGGCAGAGAGAGAGATAAACTGGGGGGAGAGTTAGAGAAACACTGTGTGAGAGAGATGGAGAAACACTGGGGGGAGGGAGAGAGGGATATAGAAAAACACTGGGGGGAGAAAAAGAGAGGGAAATACAGGTGGGATAGAGAGATAGAAACACTGGGGGATAGAGGGAGAAACACTGGTGGGAGAGAGAGAGAGAACAACACTGGGGGGAGAAAGAGAGAGAGAGAGAAATACTGGGGGGAGAGAGATAAACACTGGGGGGAGAACGAGAGAGAAATGCTTGGGGGGGAGAGAGAGAGAAACACTGGGGGAGAGAGGGAGAAACACTGGTGGAGGAGAGAGAGAGAAACACTGGGGGAGGAGAGACAGATAAACACTGAGGGGGAGAGAGAGAGAAACACTGGTGGGAGAGAGAGAGAGAAAACACACTGGGGGGAGAAAGAGAGAGAGAGAAACACTGGGGGGAGAGAGAGAGAAATACTGGTGGGAGAGAGAGAGAGAAACACGAGGGGGAGGAAAGAGAGAGAAACACTGGGAGGGGGGGAGAGTGAGAGAAACACTGTGGAGAGAGAGAGAGAAATACTGGGGGAGAGAGAAACAATGGGGAGAGAGAGAGAGAAACACTGGGGGGAGAGAGAGATACACTGGGGGGTGGAGAGAGAGAGAAACACAGGGGGGAGAGAGAGAGAGAAACACCGGGGGGGGAGAGAGAAACACTGGGGGGAAGAGAGAGAGAAACACTGGGGGGAGAGAGAGAGAAAACGCTGGGGGAGAGAGAGAGAAACACTGTGGGAGAGAGAGGGAGAAACACTGGGGGGAGTGAGAGAGGGATATAGAAAAACACTGGGGTGAGAAAGAGAGAGAGAAATACTGGGGGGTGAGAGGGAGAAACACTGAGGGGAGAGAGAGAGAAACATTGGGGGGAGAAAGATTGAGAGAGAGAAACACTGGGGGAGGAGAGAGTGAGAGGGAGATATACTGGGGAGAGAGAAAGAGAGAAACACTGGGGGCGGAGAGAGAGAGAGAGAGAAACACTGGAGGGATAGAGAGAGAGTGAAACACTGGGGGGAGAGAAAGAGAGAAACACTGGGCGGAGAGAGAGAGAAACACTGGTGGGAGAGAGAGATTAGAGAAACACTAGGGGGAGAAAGAGTGAGAGAGAAACACTAGGGGGGAGGTAGAGAGAGAAAAACTGGGGGGGAGAGAGAGAGATAAACACTGGGGGTTAGAGAGATAAAAACTGGAGTGAGGAGATAGAAACACTGGGGAGAGAGAGAGAGAGAGAAACACTGGGGGGAGAGATAGAGAGAAACACCGGGGGGTGAGAGAGAAACACTGGGGGGAAGAGAGAGAGAAACACTGAGGGGAGAGAGAGAGATAAGCTGGGGGGAGAGTTAGAGAAACACTGTGTGAGAGAGAGGGAGAAACACTGGGGGGAGGGGCAGAGGGATATTGAAAAACACTGGGGTAGAAAAAGAGATGGAAATACAGGTGGGATAGAGAGATAGAAACACTGGGGCAGAGAGGGAGAAACACTGGTGGGAGAGAGAGAGAGAACAACACTGGGGGGAGAAAGAGAGAGAGAGAGAGAAACACTGGGGGAGAGGGAGAATCACTGGGGGAGAGAGAGAGAAACACTGGGGGGAGAGAGAGAGAAACACTGTGGGAGAAGAGCGAGAGAAACACTGGGGGAGAGAGAGAGAAACAACCGGGGGGAGAGAGAGAAACACTGGGGGGAAGAGAGAGAGAAACACTGGGGAAGAGAGAGAGAGAAACACTGGCGGGAGGAGAGAGAGAGAGAAACACTGGGGGGGGGAGAGAGAGATAAACACTTGGGGGAGAGAGAGAAACACTGGGGGGAAGAGAGACAGAAACACGGGGGAGAGAGAGAGAGAGAAACAATCGGGGGAGAGAGAGAAACACTGGGGGGAGGAGAGAAAGAAACACTGGGGGGAGAGAGAGAGATAAGCTGGGGGGAGAGAGAGAGAAACACTGTGGGAGAGAGAGGTAGAAACACTGGGGGGAGGGAGAGAGGGATATAGAAAAACACTGGGGGGCGAAAAAGAGAGAAATACAGGGGGGAGAGAGAGATAGAAAAACACTGGGGGAGAGAAGAGAGAGAGGAGAAACACTGGGGGAGAGAGAGAGACACTGGGGGAGAGAGATAGAAACACTGGGGGAGAGAGATAGAAACACTGGGGGAGAGAGATAGAAACACTGGGGGGGACAGACAGAGAAACACTGGGGAGAGAGAGAGAGAAACACTGGGGGGAGAGAGAAACACTGGAGAGAGAGAGAGAAACACTGGGTGGAGGAGAGAGAGAGAAACACTGGGGGGGGAGAGAGATAAACACTGGGGGGAGAGAGAGAAACACTGGGGGGAGGAAAGAGAGAGAAACACTGAGGGAAGAGGGAGAGAAACACGGGCGAGAGAGAGAGAGAAACACTGGGGGGAGAGAGAAACACTGGGAGAGAGAGAGAGAGAAACACTGGGGGGGGGGGAGAGAGAGATACACAGGGGGGAGAGAGAGAGATACACTGGGGGGTGGATAGAGAGAGAAACATTGGGGGTGAGAGAGAGAGAGAGAAACACTGTGGAGAGAGAGAGAGAAATACTGGGGGAGAGAGAAACAATGGGGAGAGAGAGAGAGAAACACTGTGGGAGAGAGAGGGAGAAACACTGGGGGGAGTGAGAGAGGGATATAGAAAAACATTGGGGTGAGAAAGAGAGAGAGAAATACTGGGGGGAGAGAGGGAGAAACACTGAGGGGAGAGAGAGATAAACATTGGGGGGAGAAAGATTGAGAGAGAGAAACACTGGGGGAGGAGAGAGTGAGAGGGAGAAATACTGGGGAGAGAGAAAGAGTGAAATAATTGGGGAGGAGAGAGAGAGAGAGAGAGAGAGAGAAACACTGGAGGGATAGAGAGAGAGAGAAATACTGGGGGAGAGAGAAACAATGGGGAGAGAGAGAGAGAAACACTGGGGGGAGAGAGATATACACTGGGGGGTGGAGAGAGAGAGAAACACAGGGGGGAGAGAGAGAGAGAAACACCGGGGGGGAGAGAGAAACACTGGGGGAAGAGAGAGAGAAACACTGGGGGGAGAGAGAGAGAAACGCTGGGGGGAGAGAGAGAGAAACACTGAGCGGAGAGAGAGAGAAACACTGGTGGGAGAGAGAGATTAGAGAAACACTAGGGGGAGAAAGAGTGAGAGAGAAACACTGGGGGGAGGTGGAGAGAGAAAACCTGGGGGGAGAGAGAGAGATAAACACTGGGGGTTAGAGAGAGAAAAACTGGGGTGAGGAGATAGAAACACTGGGGAGAGAGAGAGAGAGAAACACTGGGGGGAGAGAGAGAGAAACACCGGGCGGTGAGAGAGAAACACTGGGGGAAGAGAGAGAGAAACACTGGAGGCAGAGAGAGAGATAAGCTGGGGGGAGAGTTAGAGAAACACTGTGTGAGAGAGATGGAGAAACACTGGGGGGAGGGAGAGAGGGATATAGAAAAACACTGGGGGGAGAAAAAGAGAGGGAAATACAGGTGGGATAGAGAGATAGAAACACTGGGGGATAGAGGGAGAAACACTGGTGGGAGAGAGAGAGAGAACAACACTGGGGGGAGAAAGAGAGAGAGAGAGAAATACTGGGGGGAGAGAGATAAACAATGGGGGGAGAACGAGAGAGAAATGCTTGGGGGGAGAGAGAGAGAAACACTGGGGGAGAGAGGGAGAAACACTGGTGGAGGAGAGAGAGAGAAACACTGGGGGAGGAGAGACAGATAAACACTGAGGGGGAGAGAGAGAGAAACACTGGTGGGAGAGAGAGAGAGAAAACACACTGGGGGGAGAAAGAGAGAGAGAGAAACACTGGGGGGAGAGAGAGAGAAATACTGGTGGGAGAGAGAGAGAAACACGAGGGGGAGGAAAGAGAGAGAAATACTGGGAGGGGGGGAGAGTGAGAGAAACACTGTGGAGAGAGAGAGAGAAATACTGGGGGAGAGAGAAACAATGGGGAGAGAGAGAGAGAAACACTGGGGGGAGAGAGAGATACACTGGGGGGTGGAGAGAGAGAGAAACACAGGGGGGAGAGAGAGAGAGAAACACCGGGGGCGGAGAGAGAAACACTGGGGGGAAGAGAGAGAGAAACACTGGGGGGAGAGAGAGAGAAACGCTGGGGGGAGAGAGAGAGAAACACTGTGGGAGAGAGAGGGAGAAACACTGGGGGGAGAGAGAGATACACTGGGGGGTGGAGAGAGAGAGAAACACAGGGGGGAGAGAGAGAGATAAACACCGGGGGGGAGAGAGAAACACTGGGGGGAAGAGAGAGAGAAACACTGGGGGGAGAGAGAGAGAAACGCTGGGGGGAGAGAGAGAGAAACACTGAGCGGAGAGAGAGAGAAACACTGGTGGGAGAGAGAGATTAGAGAAACACTAGGGGGAGAAAGAGTGAGAGAGAAACACTGGGGGGAGGTGGAGAGAGAAAACCTGGGGGGAGAGAGAGTGATAAACACTGGGGGTTAGAGAGAGAAAAACTGGGGTGAGGAGATAGAAACACTGGGGAGAGAGAGAGAGAGAAACACTGGGGGGAGAGAGAGAGAAACACCGGGCGGTGAGAGAGAAACACTGGGGGGAAGAGAGGGAGAAACACTGGAGGCAGAGAGAGAGATAAGCTGGGGGGAGAGTTAGAGAAACACTGTGTGAGAGAGATGGAGAAACACTGGGGGGAGGGAGAGAGGGATATAGAAAAACACTGGGGGGAGAAAAAGAGAGGGAAATACAGGTGGGATAGAGAGATAGAAACACTGGGGGATAGAGGGAGAAACACTGGTGGGAGAGAGAGAGAGAACAACACTGGGGGGAGAAAGAGAGAGAGAGAGAAATACTGGGGGGAGAGAGATAAACACTGGGGGGAGAACGAGAGAGAAATGCTTGGGGGGGAGAGAGAGAGAAACACTGGGGGAGAGAGGGAGAAACACTGGTGGAGGAGAGAGAGAGAAACACTGGGGGAGGAGAGACAGATAAACACTGAGGGGGAGAGAGAGAGAAACACTGGTGGGAGAGAGAGAGAGAAAACACACTGGGGGGAGAAAGAGAGAGAGAGAAACACTGGGGGGAGAGAGAGAGAAATACTGGTGGGAGAGAGAGAGAAACACGAGGGGGAGGAAAGAGAGAGAAACACTGGGAGGGGGGGAGAGTGAGAGAAACACTGTGGAGAGAGAGAGAGAAATACTGGGGGAGAGAGAAACAATGGGGAGAGAGAGAGAGAAACACTGGGGGAGAGAGAGATACACTGGGGGGTGGAGAGAGAGAGAAACACAGGGGGGGAGAGAGAGAGAGAAACACCGGGGGGGAGAGAGAAACACTGGGGGGAAGAGAGAGAGAAACACTGGAGGGAGAGAGAGAGAAACGCTGGGGGGAGAGAGAGAGAAACACTGTGGGAGAGAGAGGGAGAAACACTGGGGGGAGTGAGAGAGGGATATAGAAAAACACTGGGGTAAGAAAGAGAGAGAGAAATACTGCGGGGTGAGAGGGAGAAACACTGAGGGGAGAGAGAGAGAAACATTGGGGGGAGAAAGATTGAGAGAGAGAAACACTGGGGGAGGAGAGAGTGAGAGGGCGATATACTGGGGAGAGAGAAAGAGAGAAACTCTGGGGGAGGAGAGAGAGAGAGAGAGAAACACTGGAGGGATAGAGAGAGAGTGAAACACTGGGGGGAGAGAAAGAGAGAAACACTGGGCGGAGAGAGAGAGAAACACTGGTGGGAGAGAGAGATTAGAGAAACACTAGGGGGAGAAAGAGTGAGAGAGAAACACTAGGGGGAGGTAGAGAGAGAAAAGCTGGGGGGAGAGAGAGAGATAAACACTGGGGGTTAGAGAGATAAAAACTGGAGTGAGGAGATAGAAACACTGGGGAGAGAGAGAGAGAGAGAGAAACACTGGGGGGAGAGATAGAGAGAAACACCGGGGGGAGAGAGAGAAACACTGGGGGGAAGAGAGAGAGAAACACTGAGGGGAGAGAGAGAGATAAGCTGGGGGGAGAGTTAGAGAAACACTGTGTGAGAGAGAGGGAGAAACACTGGGGGGAGGGACAGAGGGATATATGGGGTAGAAAAAGAGAAGGAAATACAGGTGGGATAGAGAGATAGAAACACTGGGGCAGAGAGGGAGAAACACTGGTGGGAGAGAGAGAGACAACAACACTGGGGGGAGAAAGTGAGAGAGAGAGAAACACTGGGGGAGAGAGAGAGAAACACTGGGGGGAGAGAGAGAGAAACACTGTGGGAGAAGAGCGAGAGAAACACTGGGGGAGAGAGAGAGAGAAACACTGGGGGAGAGAGAGAGAGAAACACTGTGGGAGGAGAGGGAGAGAAACACTGGGGGGAGAGAGAGAGAAACACCGGGGGGAGAGAGAGAAACACTGGAGGGAAGAGAGAGAGAAACACTGGCAGGAGGAGAGAGAGAGAAACACTGGGGGGGCGAGAAACACTGGAGAGAGAGAGAGAAACACCGGGGAGAGGAGAGAGAGAGAAACACTGGGGGGGGGGAGAGAGAGATAAACACTTGGGGGAGAGAGAGAAACACTGGGGGAAGAGAGACAGAAACACGGGGGAGAGAGAGAGAGAGAGAAACAATCGGGGGAGAGAGAGAAACACTGGGGGGAAGAGAGAAAGAAACACTGGGGGGAGAGAGAGAGATAAGCTGGGGGGAGAGAGAGAGAAACACTGTGGGAGAGAGAGGTAGAAACACTGGGGGGAGGGAGAGAGGGATATAGAAAAACACTGGGGGGCGAAAAAGAGAGAAATACAGGGGGGAGAGAGAGATAGAAAAACACTGGGGGGAGAAAGAGAGAGAGGGAGAAACACTGGGGGAGAGAGAGAAACACTGGGGGAGAGAGATAGAAACACTGGGGGAGAGAGATAGAAACACTGGGGGAGAGAGATAGAAACACTGGGGGGACAGACAGAGAAACACTGGGGAGAGAGAGAGAAAAACATTGGGGGGAGAGAGAAACACTGGAGAGAGAGAGAGAGAAACACTGGGGGGAGGAGAGAGAGAGAAACACTGGGGGGGGAGAGAGATAAACACTGGGGGGAGAGAGAGAAACACTGGGGGGAGGAAAGAGAGAGAAACACTGAGGGAAGAGGGAGAGAAACACGGGCGAGAGAGAGAGAGAAACACTGGGGGGAGAGAGAAACACTGGGGAGAGAGAGAGAGAAACACTGGGGGGGGAGAGAGAGATACACAGGGGAGAGAGAGAGATACACTGGGGGGTGGAGAGAGAGAGAAACATTGGGGGGGGGGGGGAGAGAGAGAGAGAGAAACACTGGGGGGAGAGAGAGAGAGAAACACTGGGTGGAGAGGGAGAAACACTAGGTGGAGAGAGAGAAACACTGGGCAGAGAGAGAGAGAGAGAGACACTGGGGGGAGATAGAGAGAGAAACACTGGGGGAGGAGCGAGGGAGAGAGAGAAACACTGGGGGGAGAGAGAGCGAAACACTGGGGGGGAGAGAGAGAGAAACAGAGGGGGGGGGGAGAAAGAGAGAGAAACAATGTGCAGAGAGAGAGAGAGAGAAATAATGGGGGGAGAGAGAGAGAAACACTGGGGGAGAGATAGAGAAAAACACTGTAGGATGAGAGAGAGAGAAACATTGGGGGAGAGAGAGAATCACTGGGGGGGAGAGAGAGAGAGAGATACTCTGGGAGAAGTGAGTGAGCGAAACACTGTGGGAGAGAGAGAGAAGCACTGGGGGGTGAGAGAGAGAGAAACACTGGGGGGAGAGAGAGAGAAACACTGGGGGGAGAGAGAGAGATTAACACTGTGGGGAGAGAGGTAGAGAAACACTGTGCGGAGAAACAGTGAGAGAAACACTGGGGGGGAGAGAGAGAGAGAAACACTGGTGGGGGGAGAGAGAGAGAAACAATGGGGAGAGAGAGAGAAACACTGTGGGAGAGAATGAAACACTGGGGGGAGAGAGAGAGAGAAACACTGGGTGGAGAGAGAGAAACACTAGTGGGAGAGAGAGAAACACTGGGCAGAGAGAGAGAGAGAGAGACACTGGGGGGAGATAGAGAGAGAAACACTGGGGGAGGAGCGAGGGAGAGAGAGAAACACTGGGGGGAGAGAGAGCGAAACACTGGGGGGGAGAGAGAGAGAAACAGAGGGGGGGGAGAAAGAGAGAGAAACAATGTGCAGAGAGAGAGAGAGAGAAATAATGGGGGGAGAGAGAGAGAAACACTGGGGGAGAGATAGAGAAAAACACTGTAGGAGGAGAGAGAGAGAAACATTGGGGGAGAGAGAGAATCACTGGGGGGGGGGAGAGAGAGAGAGATACTCTGGGAGAAGTGAGTGAGCGAAACACTGTGGGAGAGAGAGAGAAGCACTGGGGGGAGAGAGAGAGAGAAACACTGGGGGGAGAGAGAGAGAAACACTTGGGGGAGAGAGAGAGATTAACACTGTGGGGAGAGAGGTAGAGAAACACTGTGCGGAGAAACAGTGAGAGAAACACTGGGGGGGGGGAGAGAGAGAAACACTGGTGGGGGGAGAGAGAGAGAAACAATGGGGAGAGAGAGAGAAACACTGTGGGAGAGAATGAAACACTGGGGGGAGAGAGAGAGAGAGAGAGACTGGGGGGAGAGAGAGATAAACCGGGGAGAGAGAGAGAAACAATGGGGGAGAGAATGAAACACTGGGGGGAGAGAGAGAAAAACTGGGGGGAGGAGAGAGAGAGAAACACTTTGGGGAGAGAGAGAAAAACCCTGGGGGAGAGAGAGAAGCACTGGGGGGAGAGAGAGAGAAACACTGGGGGGAGAGAGAGAGTGATATAGAGAAACACTGGGTTGAGAAAGAGAGAGAGAGAAACACTGGGGGAGGGAGAGAGAGAAACATTGGGGGGAGAGAGAGAGAAACACTGCTGGGAGAGAGAGAGAAAAAAAAAACACTGGGGGGAGAAAGAGAGAGAGAGAAACACTGGGGGGAGAGAGAGAGAAATACTGGTGGGAGAGAGAGAGAAACACGAGGGGGAGGAAAGAGAGAGAAACACTGGGAGGGGGGAAGAGTGAGAGAAACACTGTGGAGAGAGAGAGAGAAATACTGGGGGAGAGAGAAACAATGGGGAGAGAGAGAGAGAAACACTGGGGGGAGAGAGAGATACACTGGGGGGTGGAGAGAGAGAGAAACACAGGGGGGAGAGAGAGAGAGAAACACCGGGGGGGAGAGAGAAACACTGGGGGGTAAGAGAGAGAGAAACACTGGGGGGAGAGAGAGAGAAACGCTGGGGGGAGAGAGAGAGAAACACTGTGGGAGAGAGAGGGAGAAACACTGGGGGGAGTGAGAGAGGGATATAGAAAAACACTGGGGTGAGAAAGAGAGAGAGAAATACTGGGGGGTGAGAGGGAGAAACACTGAGGGGAGAGAGAGAGAAACATTGGGTGGAGAAAGATTGAGAGAGAGAAACACTGGGGGAGGAGAGAGTGAGAGGGAGATATACTGGGGAGAGAGAAAGAGAGAAACACTGGGGGAGGAGAGAGAGAGAGAGAGAAACACTGGAGGGATAGAGAGAGAGTGAAACACTGGGGGGAGAGAAAGAGAGAAACACTGGGCGGAGAGAGAGAGAAACACTGGTGGGAGAGAGAGATTGGAGAAACACTAGGGGGAGAAAGAGTGAGAGAGAAACACTAGGGGGAGGTAGAGAGAGAAAAACTGGGGGGGAGAGAGAGAGATAAACACTGGGGGTTAGAGAGATAAAAACTGGAGTGAGGAGATAGAAACACTGGGGAGAGAGAGAGAGAGAGAAACACTGGGGGGAGAGATAGAGAGAAACACCGGGGGGAGAGAGAGAAACACTGGGGGGAAGAGAGAGAGAAACACTGAGGGGAGAGAGAGAGATAAGCTGGGGGGAGAGTTAGAGAAACACTGTGTGAGAGAGAGGGAGAAACACTGGGGGGAGGGACAGAGGGATATATGGGGTAGAAAAAGAGAAGGAAATACAGGTGGGATAGAGAGATAGAAACACTGGGGCAGAGAGGG
This sequence comes from Heptranchias perlo, assembly GCF_035084215.1. Lineage (NCBI taxonomy): Eukaryota > Metazoa > Chordata > Chondrichthyes > Hexanchiformes > Hexanchidae > Heptranchias > Heptranchias perlo. The sequence continues at coordinate 49,260 of NW_027139373.1, forward strand.
AGAAACACTGGTGGGAGAGAGAGAGAGAACAACACTGGGGGGAGAAAGAGAGAGAGAGAGAAACACTGGGGGAGAGAGAGAGAAACACTGGGGGGAGAGAGAGAGAAACACTGTGGGAGAAGAGCGAGAGAAACACTGGGGGAGAGAGAGAGAGAAACACTGGGGAGAGAGAGAGAGAAACACTGTGGGAGGAGAGGGAGAGAAACACTGGGGGGAGAGAGAGAGAAACACCGGGGGGAGAGAGAGAAACACTGGGGGGAAGAGAGAGAGAAACACTGTGGGAGAGAGAGGGAGAAACACTGGGGGGAGTGAGAGAGGGATATAGAAAAACACTGGGGTGAGAAAGAGAGAGAGAAATACTGGGGGGTGAGAGGGAGAAACACTGAGGGGAGAGAGAGAGAAACATTGGGTGGAGAAAGATTGAGAGAGAGAAACACTGGGGGAGGAGAGAGTGAGAGGGAGATATACTGGGGAGAGAGAAAGAGAGAAACACTGGGGGAGGAGAGAGAGAGAGAGAGAAACACTGGAGGGATAGAGAGAGAGTGAAACACTGGGGGGAGAGAAAGAGAGAAACACTGGGCGGAGAGAGAGAGAAACACTGGTGGGAGAGAGAGATTGGAGAAACACTAGGGGGAGAAAGAGTGAGAGAGAAACACTAGGGGGAGGTAGAGAGAGAAAAACTGGGGGGGAGAGAGAGAGATAAACACTGGGGGTTAGAGAGATAAAAACTGGAGTGAGGAGATAGAAACACTGGGGAGAGAGAGAGAGAGAGAAACACTGGGGGGAGAGATAGAGAGAAACACCGGGGGGAGAGAGAGAAACACTGGGGGGAAGAGAGAGAGAAACACTGAGGGGAGAGAGAGAGATAAGCTGGGGGGAGAGTTAGAGAAACACTGTGTGAGAGAGAGGGAGAAACACTGGGGGGAGGGACAGAGGGATATATGGGGTAGAAAAAGAGAAGGAAATACAGGTGGGATAGAGAGATAGAAACACTGGGGCAGAGAGGGAGAAACACTGGTGGGAGAGAGAGAGAGAACAACACTGGGGGGAGAAAGAGAGAGAGAGAGAAACACTGGGGGAGAGAGAGAGAAACACTGGGGGGAGAGAGAGAGAAACACTGTGGGAGAAGAGCGAGAGAAACACTGGGGGAGAGAGAGAGAGAAACACTGGGGGAGAGAGAGAGAGAAACACTGTGGGAGGAGAGGGAGAGAAACACTGGGGGGAGAGAGAGAGAAACACCGGGGGGAGAGAGAGAAACACTGGGGGGAAGAGAGAGAGAAACACTGGCGGGAGGAGAGAGAGAGAAACACTGGGGGGGGCGAGAAACACTGGAGAGAGAGAGAGAAACACTGGGGAGAAGAGAGAGAGAGAAACACTGGGGGGGGAGAGACAGAAACACGGGGGAGAGAGAGAGAGAGAAACAATCGGGGGAGAGAGAGAAACACTGGGGGGAAGAGAGAAAGAAACACTGGGGGGAGAGAGAGAGATAAGCTGGGGGGAGAGAGAGAGAAACACTGTGGGAGAGAGAGGTAGAAACACTGGGGGGAGGGAGAGAGGGATATAGAAAAACACTGGGGGGCGAAAAAGAGAGAAATACAGGGGGGAGAGAGAGATAGAAAAACACTGGGGGGAGAAAGAGAGAGAGGGAGAAACACTGGGGGAGAGAGAGAAACACTGGGGGAGAGAGATAGAAACACTGGGGGAGAGAGATAGAAACACTGGGGGAGAGAGATAGAAACACTGGGGGAGAGAGATAGAAACACTGGGGGGACAGACAGAGAAACACTGGGGAGAGAGAGAGAGAAACACTGGGGGGAGAGAGAAAAACTGGAGAGAGAGAGAGTGAAACACTGGGGGGAGGAGAGAGAGAGAAACACTGGGGGGGGAGAGAGATAAACACTGGGGGGAGAGAGAGAAACACTGGGGGGAGGAAAGAGAGAGAAACACTGAGGGAAGAGGGAGAGAAACACGGGCGAGAGAGAGAGAGAAACACTGGGGGGAGAGAGAAACACTGGGGAGAGAGAGAGAGAGAAACACTGGCGGGGGGGGGGAGAGAGAGATACACAGGGGGGAGAGAGAGAGATACACTGGGGGGTGGAGAGAGAGAGAAACATTGGGGGGGGGGTAGAGAGAGAGAGAGAAACACTGGGGGGAGAGAGAGAGAGAAACACTGGGTGGAGAGAGAGAAACACTAGGGGGAGAGAGAGAAACACTGGGCAGAGAGAGAGAGAGAGAGACACTGGGGGGAGATAGAGAGAGAAACACTGGGGGAGGAGCGAGGGAGAGAGAGAAACACTGGGGGGAGAGAGAGCGAAACACTGGGGGGGAGAGAGAGAGAAACAGAGGGGGGGAGAAAGAGAGAGAAACAATGTGCAGAGAGAGAGAGAGAGAAATAATGGGGGGAGAGAGAGAGAAACACTGGGGGAGAGATAGAGAAAAACACTGTAGGAGGAGAGAGAGAGAAACATTGGGGGAGAGAGAGAATCACTGGGGGGGGGGGGGGAGAGAGAGAGAGATACTCTGGGAGAAGTGAGTGAGCGAAACACTGTGGGAGAGAGAGAGAAGCACTGGGGGGAGAGAGAGAGAGAAACACTGGGGGGAGAGAGAGAGAAACACTTGGGGGAGAGAGAGAGATTAACACTGTGGGGAGAGAGGTAGAGAAACACTGTGCGGAGAAACAGTGAGAGAAACACTGGGGGGGGGGGAGAGAGAGAAACACTGGTGGGGGGAGAGAGAGAGAAACAATGGGGAGAGAGAGAGAAACACTGTGGGAGAGAATGAAACACTGGGGGGAGAGAGAGAGAGAGAGAGACTGGGGGGAGAGAGAGATAAACCGGGGAGAGAGAGAGAAACAATGGGGGAGAGAATGAAACACTGGGGGGAGAGAGAGAAAAACTGGGGGGAGGAGAGAGAGAGAAACACTTTGGGGAGAGAGAGAAAAACCCTGGGGGAGAGAGAGAAGCACTGGGGGGAGAGAGAGAGAAACACTGGGGGGAGAGAGAGAGTGATATAGAGAAACACTGGGTTGAGAAAGAGAGAGAGAGAAACACTGGGGGAGGGAGAGAGAGAAACATTGGGGGGAGAGAGAGAGAAACACTGCTGGGAGAGAGAGAGAAAAAAAAAAACACTGGGGGGAGAAAGAGAGAGAGAGAAACACTGGGGGGAGAGAGAGAGAAATACTGGTGGGAGAGAGAGAGAAACACGAGGGGGAGGAAAGAGAGAGAAACACTGGGAGGGGGGAAGAGTGAGAGAAACACTGTGGAGAGAGAGAGAGAAATACTGGGGGAGAGAGAAACAATGGGGAGAGAGAGAGAGAAACACTGGGGGGAGAGAGAGATACACTGGGGGGTGGAGAGAGAGAGAAACACAGGGGGGAGAGAGAGAGAGAAACACCGGGGGGGAGAGAGAAACACTGGGGGGAAGAGAGAGAGAAACACTGGGGGGAGAGAGAGAGAAACGCTGGGGGGAGAGAGAGAGAAACACTGTGGGAGAGAGAGGGAGAAACACTGGGGGGAGTGAGAGAGGGATATAGAAAAACACTGGGGTGAGAAAGAGAGAGAGAAATACTGGGGGGTGAGAGGGAGAAACACTGAGGGGAGAGAGAGAGAAACATTGGGTGGAGAAAGATTGAGAGAGAGAAACACTGGGGGAGGAGAGAGTGAGAGGGAGATATACTGGGGAGAGAGAAAGAGAGAAACACTGGGGGAGGAGAGAGAGAGAGAGAGAAACACTGGAGGGATAGAGAGAGAGTGAAACACTGGGGGGAGAGAAAGAGAGAAACACTGGGCGGAGAGAGAGAGAAACACTGGTGGGAGAGAGAGATTGGAGAAACACTCGGGGGAGAAAGAGTGAGAGAGAAACACTAGGGGGAGGTAGAGAGAGAAAAACTGGGTGGGAGAGAGAGAGATAAACACTGGGGGTTAGAGAGATAAAAACTGGAGTGAGGAGATAGAAACACTGGGGAGAGAGAGAGAGAGAGAAACACTGGGGGGAGAGATAGAGAGAAACACCGGGGGGAGAGAGAGAAACACTGGGGGGAAGAGAGAGAGAAACACTGAGGGGAGAGAGAGAGATAAGCTGGGGGGAGAGTTAGAGAAACACTGTGTGAGAGAGAGGGAGAAACACTGGGGGGAGGGACAGAGGGATATATGGGGTAGAAAAAGAGAAGGAAATACAGGTGGGATAGAGAGATAGAAACACTGGGGCAGAGAGGGAGAAACACTGGTGGGAGAGAGAGAGAGAACAACACTGGGGGGAGAAAGAGAGAGAGAGAGAAACACTGGGGGAGAGAGAGAGAAACACTGGGGGGAGAGAGAGAGAAACACTGGTGGGAGAAGAGCGAGAGAAACACTGGGGGAGAGAGAGAGAGAAACACTGGGGGAGAGAGAGAGAGAAACACTGTGGGAGGAGAGGGAGAGAAACACTGGGGGGAGAGAGAGAGAAACACCGGGGGGAGAGAGAGAAACACTGGGGGGAAGAGAGAGAGAAACACTGGCGGGAGGAGAGAGAGAGAAACACTGGGGGGGGGCGAGAAACACTGGAGAGAGAGAGAGAAACACTGGGGAGAAGAGAGAGAGAGAAACACTGGGGGGGGAGAGACAGAAACACGGGGGAGAGAGAGAGAAACAATCGGGGGAGAGAGAGAAACACTGGGGGGAAGAGAGAAAGAAACACTGGGGGGAGAGAGAGAGATAAGCTGGGGGGAGAGAGAGAGAAACACTGTGGGAGAGAGAGGTAGAAACACTGGGGGGAGGGAGAGAGGGATATAGAAAAACACTGGGGGGCGAAAAAGAGAGAAATACAGGGGGGAGAGAGAGATAGAAAAACACTGGGGGGAGAAAGAGAGAGAGGGAGAAACACTGGGGGAGAGAGAGAAACACTGGGGGAGAGAGATAGAAACACTGGGGGAGAGAGATAGAAACACTGGGGGAGAGAGATAGAAACACTGGGGGAGAGAGATAGAAACACTGGGGGGACAGACAGAGAAACACTGGGGAGAGAGAGAGAGAAACACTGGGGGGAGAGAGAAAAACTGGAGAGAGAGAGAGTGAAACACTGGGGGGAGGAGAGAGAGAGAAACACTGGGGGGGGAGAGAGATAAACACTGGGGGGAGAGAGAGAAACACTGGGGGAGGAAAGAGAGAGAAACACTGAGGGAAGAGGGAGAGAAACACGGGCGAGAGAGAGAGAGAAACACTGGGGGGAGAGAGAAACACTGGGGAGAGAGAGAGAGAGAAACACTGGCGGGGGGGGAGAGAGAGATACACAGGGGGGAGAGAGAGAGATACACTGGGGGGTGGAGAGAGAGAGAAACATTGGGGGGGGGTAGAGAGAGAGAGAGAAACACTGGGGGGAGAGAGAGAGAGAAACACTGGGTGGAGAGAGAGAAACACTAGGGGGAGAGAGAGAAACACTGGGCAGAGAGAGAGAGAGAGAGACACTGGGGGGAGATAGAGAGAGAAACACTGGGGGAGGAGCGAGGGAGAGAGAGAAACACTGGGGGGAGAGAGAGCGAAACACTGGGGGGGAGAGAGAGAGAAACAGAGGGGGGGGAGAAAGAGAGAGAAACAATGTGCAGAGAGAGAGAGAGAGAAATAATGGGGGGAGAGAGAGAGAAACACTGGGGGAGAGATAGAGAAAAACACTGTAGGAGGAGAGAGAGAGAAACATTGGGGGAGAGAGAGAATCACTGGGGGGGGGGGGAGAGAGAGAGAGATACTCTGGGAGAAGTGAGTGAGCGAAACACTGTGGGAGAGAGAGAGAAGCACTGGGGGGAGAGAGAGAGAGAAACACTGGGGGGAGAGAGAGAGAAACACTTGGGGGAGAGAGAGAGATTAACACTGTGGGGAGAGAGGTAGAGAAACACTGTGCGGAGAAACAGTGAGAGAAACACTGGGGGGGGGGAGAGAGAGAAACACTGGTGGGGGGAGAGAGAGAGAAACAATGGGGAGAGAGAGAGAAACACTGTGGGAGAGAATGAAACACTGGGGGGAGAGAGAGAGAGAGAGAGACTGGGGGGAGAGAGAGATAAACCGGGGAGAGAGAGAGAAACAATGGGGGAGAGAATGAAACACTGGGGGGAGAGAGAGAAAAACTGGGGGGAGGAGAGAGAGAGAAACACTTTGGGGAGAGAGAGAAAAACCCTGGGGGAGAGAGAGAAGCACTGGGGGGAGAGAGAGAGAAACACTGGGGGGAGAGAGAGAGTGATATAGAGAAACACTGGGTTGAGAAAGAGAGAGAGAGAAACACTGGGGGAGGGAGAGAGAGAAACATTGGGGGGAGAGAGAGAGAAACACTGCTGGGAGAGAGAGAGAAAAAAAAAACACTGGGGGGAGAAAGAGAGAGAGAGAAACACTGGGGGGAGAGAGAGAGAAATACTGGTGGGAGAGAGAGAGAAACACGAGGGGGAGGAAAGAGAGAGAAACACTGGGAGGGGGGAAGAGTGAGAGAAACACTGTGGAGAGAGAGAGAGAAATACTGGGTGGAGAGAGAAACAATGGGGAGAGAGAGAGAGAAACACTGGGGGGAGAGAGAGATACACTGGGGGGTGGAGAGAGAGAGAAACACAGGGGGGAGAGAGAGAGAGAAACACCGGGGGGGAGAGAGAAACACTGGGGGGAAGAGAGAGAGAAACACTGGGGGAGAGAGAGAGAAACGCTGGGGGGAGAGAGAGAGAAACACTGTGGAGAGAGAGGGGAGAAACACTGGGGGGAGTGAGAGAGGGATATAGAAAAACACTGGGGTGAGAAAGAGAGAGAGAAATACTGGGGGGTGAGAGGGAGAAACACTGAGGGGAGAGAGAGAGAAACATTGGGTGGAGAAAGATTGAGAGAGAGAAACACTGGGGGAGGAGAGAGTGAGAGGGAGATATACTGGGGAGAGAGAAAGAGAGAAACACTGGGGGAGGAGAGAGAGAGAGAGAGAAACACTGGAGGGATAGAGAGAGAGTGAAACACTGGGGGGAGAGAAAGAGAGAAACACTGGGCGGAGAGAGAGAGAAACACTGGTGGGAGAGAGAGATTGGAGAAACACTCGGGGGAGAAAGAGTGAGAGAGAAACACTAGGGGGAGGTAGAGAGAGAAAAACTGGGTGGGAGAGAGAGAGAGATAAACACTGGGGGTTAGAGAGATAAAAACTGGAGTGAGGAGATAGAAACACTGGGGAGAGAGAGAGAGAGAGAAACACTGGGGGGAGAGATAGAGAGAAACACCGGGGGGAGAGAGAAAAACACTGGGGGGGAAGAGAGAGAGAAACACTGAGGGGAGAGAGAGAGATAAGCTGGGGGGAGAGTTAGAGAAACACTGTGTGAGAGAGAGGGAGAAACACTGGGGGGAGGGACAGAGGGATATATGGGGTAGAAAAAGAGAAGGAAATACAGGTGGGATAGAGAGATAGAAACACTGGGGAAGAGAGGGAGAAACACTGGTGGGAGAGAGAGAGAGAACAACACTGGGGGGAGAAAGAGAGAGAGAGAGAAACACTGGGGGAGAGAGAGAGAAACACTGGGGGGGAGAGAGAGAGAAACACTGTGGGAGAAGAGCGAGAGAAACACTGGGGGAGAGAGAGAGAGAAACACTGGGGGAGAGAGAGAGAGATAAACACTGAGGGGGAGAGAGAGAGAAACACTGGTGGGAGAGAGAGAGAGAAAACACACTGGGGGGAGAAAGAGAGAGAGAGAAACACTGGGGGGAGAGAGAGAGAAATACTGGTGGGAGAGAGAGAGAAACACGAGGGGGAGGAAAGAGAGAGAAACACTGGGAGGGGGCGAGAGTGAGAGAAACACTGTGGAGAGAGAGAGAGAAATACTGGGGGAGAGAGAAACAATGGGGAGAGAGAGAGAGAAACACTGGGGAGAGAGAGATACACTGGGGGTGGAGAGAGAGAGAAACACAGGGGGGGAGAGAGAGAGAGAAACACCGGGGGGGAGAGAGAAACACTGGGGGGAAGAGAGAGAGAAACACTGGGGGGAGAGAGAGAGAAACGCTGGGGGGAGAGAGAGAGAAACACTGTGGGAGAGAGAGGGAGAAACACTGGGGGGAGTGAGAGAGGGATATAGAAAAACACTGGGGTAAGAAAGAGAGAGAGAAATACTGGGGGGTGAGAGGGAGAAACACTGAGGGGAGAGAGAGAGAAACATTGGGGGGAGAAAGATTGAGAGAGAGAAACACTGGGGGAGGAGAGAGTGAGAGGGAGATATACTGGGGAGAGAGAAAGAGAGAAACTCTGGGGGAGGAGAGAGAGAGAGAGAGAAACACTGGAGGGATAGAGAGAGAGTGAAACACTGGGGGGAGAGAAAGAGAGAAACACTGGGCGGAGAGAGAGAGAAACACTGGTGGGAGAGAGAGATTAGAGAAACACTTGGGGGAGAAAGAGTGAGAGAGAAACACTAGGGGGAGGTAGAGAGAGAAAAGCTGGGGGGAGAGAGAGAGATAAACACTGGGGGTTAGAGAGATAAAAACTGGAGTGAGGAGATAGAAACACTGGGGAGAGAGAGAGAGAGAGAGAAACACTGGGGGGAGAGATAGAGAGAAACACCGGGGGGAGAGAGAGAAACACTGGGGGGAAGAGAGAGAGAAACACTGAGGGGAGAGAGAGAGATAAGCTGGGGGGAGAGTTAGAGAAACACTGTGTGAGAGAGAGGGAGAAACACTGGGGGGAGGGACAGAGGGATATATGGGGTAGAAAAAGAGAAGGAAATACAGGTGGGATAGAGAGATAGAAACACTGGGGCAGAGAGGGAGAAACACTGGTGGGAGAGAGAGAGACAACAACACTGGGGGGAGAAAGTGAGAGAGAGAGAAACACTGGGGGAGAGAGAGAGAAACACTGGGGGGAGAGAGAGAGAAACACTGTGGGAGAAGAGCGAGAGAAACACTGGGGGAGAGAGAGAGAGAAACACTGGGGGAGAGAGAGAGAGAAACACTGTGGGAGGAGAGGGAGAGAAACACTGGGGGGAGAGAGAGAGAAACACCGGGGGGAGAGAGAGAAACACTGGAGGGAAGAGAGAGAGAAACACTGGCAGGAGGAGAGAGAGAGAAACACTGGGGGGGCGAGAAACACTGGAGAGAGAGAGAGAAACACCGGGGAGAGGAGAGAGAGATAAACACTGGGGGGGGGGGAGAGAGAGATAAACACTTGGGGGAGAGAGAGAAACACTGGGGGGAAGAGAGACAGAAACACGGGGGAGAGAGAGAGAGAGAGAAACAATCGGGGGAGAGAGAGAAACACTGGGGGGAAGAGAGAAAGAAACACTGGGGGGAGAGAGAGAGATAAGCTGGGGGGAGAGAGAGAGAAACACTGTGGGAGAGAGAGGTAGAAACACTGGGGGGAGGGAGAGAGGGATATAGAAAAACACTGGGGGGCGAAAAAGAGAGAAATACAGGGGGGAGAGAGAGATAGAAAAACACTGGGGGGAGAAAGAGAGAGAGGGAGAAACACTGGGGGAGAGAGAGAAACACTGGGGGAGAGAGATAGAAACACTGGGGGAGAGAGATAGAAACACTGGGGGAGAGAGATAGAAACACTGGGGGGACAGACAGAGAAACACTGGGGAGAGAGAGAGAAAAACATTGGGGGGAGAGAGAAACACTGGAGAGAGAGAGAGAGAAACACTGGGGGGAGGAGAGAGAGAGAAACACTGGGGGGGGAGAGAGATAAACACTGGGGGGAGAGAGAGAAACACTGGGGGGAGGAAAGAGAGAGAAACACTGAGGGAAGAGGGAGAGAAACACGGGCGAGAGAGAGAGAGAAACACTGGGGGGAGAGAGAAACACTGGGGAGAGAGAGAGAGAAACACTGGGGGGGGAGAGAGAGATACACAGGGGAGAGAGAGAGAGATACACTGGGGGGTGGAGAGAGAGAGAAACATTGGGGGGGGGGGGAGAGAGAGAGAGAGAAACACTGGGGGGAGAGAGAGAGAGAAACACTGGGTGGAGAGGGAGAAACACTAGGTGGAGAGAGAGAAACACTGGGCAGAGAGAGAGAGAGAGAGACACTGGGGGGAGATAGAGAGAGAAACACTGGGGGAGGAGCGAGGGAGAGAGAGAAACACTGGGGGGAGAGAGAGCGAAACACTGGGGGGGAGAGAGAGAGAAACAGAGGGGGGGGGGGAGAAAGAGAGAGAAACAATGTGCAGAGAGAGAGAGAGAGAAATAATGGGGGGAGAGAGAGAGAAACACTGGGGGAGAGATAGAGAAAAACACTGTAGGATGAGAGAGAGAGAAACATTGGGGGAGAGAGAGAATCACTGGGGGGGGAGAGAGAGAGAGATACTCTGGGAGAAGTGAGTGAGCGAAACACTGTGGGAGAGAGAGAGAAGCACTGGGGGGTGAGAGAGAGAGAAACACTGGGGGGAGAGAGAGAGAAACACTGGGGGGAGAGAGAGAGATTAACACTGTGGGGAGAGAGGTAGAGAAACACTGTGCGGAGAAACAGTGAGAGAAACACTGGGGGGGGAGAGAGAGAGAGAAACACTGGTGGGGGGAGAGAGAGAGAAACAATGGGGAGAGAGAGAGAAACACTGTGGGAGAGAATGAAACACTGGGGGGAGAGAGAGAGAGAAACACTGGGTGGAGAGAGAGAAACACTAGTGGGAGAGAGAGAAACACTGGGCAGAGAGAGAGAGAGAGAGACACTGGGGGGAGATAGAGAGAGAAACACTGGGGGAGGAGCGAGGGAGAGAGAGAAACACTGGGGGGAGAGAGAGCGAAACACTGGGGGGGAGAGAGAGAGAAACAGAGGGGGGGGAGAAAGAGAGAGAAACAATGTGCAGAGAGAGAGAGAGAGAAATAATGGGGGGAGAGAGAGAGAAACACTGGGGGAGAGATAGAGAAAAACACTGTAGGAGGAGAGAGAGAGAAACATTGGGGGAGAGAGAGAATCACTGGGGGGGGGAGAGAGAGAGAGATACTCTGGGAGAAGTGAGTGAGCGAAACACTGTGGGAGAGAGAGAGAAGCACTGGGGGGAGAGAGAGAGAGAAACACTGGGGGGAGAGAGAGAGAAACACTTGGGGGAGAGAGAGAGATTAACACTGTGGGGAGAGAGGTAGAGAAACACTGTGCGGAGAAACAGTGAGAGAAACACTGGGGGGGGGAGAGAGAGAAACACTGGTGGGGGGAGAGAGAGAGAAACAATGGGGAGAGAGAGAGAAACACTGTGGGAGAGAATGAAACACTGGGGGGAGAGAGAGAGAGAGAGAGACTGGGGGGAGAGAGAGATAAACCGGGGAGAGAGAGAGAAACAATGGGGGAGAGAATGAAACACTGGGGGGAGAGAGAGAAAAACTGGGGGGAGGAGAGAGAGAGAAACACTTTGGGGAGAGAGAGAAAAACCCTGGGGGAGAGAGAGAAGCACTGGGGGGAGAGAGAGAGAAACACTGGGGGGAGAGAGAGAGTGATATAGAGAAACACTGGGTTGAGAAAGAGAGAGAGAGAAACACTGGGGGAGGGAGAGAGAGAAACATTGGGGGGAGAGAGAGAGAAACACTGCTGGGAGAGAGAGTGAAAAAAAAAACACTGGGGGGAGAAAGAGAGAGAGAGAAACACTGGGGGGAGAGAGAGAGAAATACTGGTGGGAGAGAGAGAGAAACACGAGGGGGAGGAAAGAGAGAGAAACACTGGGAGGGGGGAAGAGTGAGAGAAACACTGTGGAGAGAGAGAGAGAAATACTGGGGGAGAGAGAAACAATGGGGAGAGAGAGAGAGAAACACTGGGGGGAGAGAGAGATACACTGGGGGGTGGAGAGAGAGAGAAACACAGGGGGGAGAGAGAGAGAGAAACACCGGGGGGGAGAGAGAAACACTGGGGGGTAAGAGAGAGAGAAACACTGGGGGGAGAGAGAGAGAAACGCTGGGGGGAGAGAGAGAGAAACACTGTGGGAGAGAGAGGGAGAAACACTGGGGGGAGTGAGAGAGGGATATAGAAAAACACTGGGGTGAGAAAGAGAGAGAGAAATACTGGGGGGTGAGAGGGAGAAACACTGAGGGGAGAGAGAGAGAAACATTGGGTGGAGAAAGATTGAGAGAGAGAAACACTGGGGGAGGAGAGAGTGAGAGGGAGATATACTGGGGAGAGAGAAAGAGAGAAACACTGGGGGAGGAGAGAGAGAGAGAGAGAAACACTGGAGGGATAGAGAGAGAGTGAAACACTGGGGGGAGAGAAAGAGAGAAACACTGGGCGGAGAGAGAGAGAAACACTGGTGGGAGAGAGAGATTGGAGAAACACTAGGGGGAGAAAGAGTGAGAGAGAAACACTAGGGGGAGGTAGAGAGAGAAAAACTGGGGGGGAGAGAGAGAGATAAACACTGGGGGTTAGAGAGATAAAAACTGGAGTGAGGAGATAGAAACACTGGGGAGAGAGAGAGAGAGAGAAACACTGGGGGGAGAGATAGAGAGAAACACCGGGGGGAGAGAGAGAAACACTGGGGGGAAGAGAGAGAGAAACACTGAGGGGAGAGAGAGAGATAAGCTGGGGGGAGAGTTAGAGAAACACTGTGTGAGAGAGAGGGAGAAACACTGGGGGGAGGGACAGAGGGATATATGGGGTAGAAAAAGAGAAGGAAATACAGGTGGGATAGAGAGATAGAAACACTGGGGCAGAGAGGGAGAAACACTGGTGGGAGAGAGAGAGAGAACAACACTGGGGGGAGAAAGAGAGAGAGAGAGAAACACTGGGGGAGAGAGAGAGAAACACTGGGGGGAGAGAGAGAGAAACACTGTGGGAGAAGAGCGAGAGAAACACTGGGGGAGAGAGAGAGAGAAACACTGGGGGAGAGAGAGAGAGAAACACTGTGGGAGGAGAGGGAGAGAAACACTGGGGGGAGAGAGAGAGAAACACCGGGGGGAGAGAGAGAAACACTGGGGGGAAGAGAGAGAGAAACACTGGCGGGAGGAGAGAGAGAGAAACACTGGGGGGGGGGCGAGAAACACTGGAGAGAGAGAGAGAAACACTGGGGAGAAGAGAGAGAGAGAAACACTGGGGGGGGAGAGACAGAAACACGGGGGAGAGAGAGAGAGAGAAACAATCGGGGGAGAGAGAGAAACACTGGGGGGAAGAGAGAAAGAAACACTGGGGGGAGAGAGAGAGATAAGCTGGGGGGAGAGAGAGAGAAACACTGTGGGAGAGAGAGGTAGAAACACTGGGGGGAGGGAGAGAGGGATATAGAAAAACACTGGGGGGCGAAAAAGAGAGAAATACAGGGGGGAGAGAGAGATAGAAAAACACTGGGGGGAGAAAGAGAGAGAGGGAGAAACACTGGGGGAGAGAGAGAAACACTGGGTGAGAGAGATAGAAACACTGGGGGAGAGAGATAGAAACACTGGGGGAGAGAGATAGAAACACTGGGGGAGAGAGATAGAAACACTGGGGGGACAGACAGAGAAACACTGGGGAGAGAGAGAGAGAAACACTGGGGGGAGAGAGAAAAACTGGAGAGAGAGAGAGTGAAACACTGGGGGGAGGAGAGAGAGAGAAACACTGGGGGGGGAGAGAGATAAACACTGGGGGGAGAGAGAGAAACACTGGGGGGAGGAAAGAGAGAGAAACACTGAGGGAAGAGGGAGAGAAACACGGGCGAGAGAGAGAGAGAAACACTGGGGGGAGAGAGAAACACTGGGGAGAGAGAGAGAGAGAAACACTGGCGGGGGGGGGAGAGAGAGATACACAGGGGGGAGAGAGAGAGATACACTGGGGGGTGGAGAGAGAGAGAAACATTGGGGGGGGGGTAGAGAGAGAGAGAGAAACACTGGGGGGAGAGAGAGAGAGAAACACTGGGTGGAGAGAGAGAAACACTAGGGGGAGAGAGAGAAACACTGGGCAGAGAGAGAGAGAGAGAGACACTGGGGGGAGATAGAGAGAGAAACACTGGGGGAGGAGCGAGGGAGAGAGAGAAACACTGGGGGGAGAGAGAGCGAAATACTGGGGGGGAGAGAGAGAGAAACAGAGGGGGGGGAGAAAGAGAGAGAAACAATGTGCAGAGAGAGAGAGAGAGAAATAATGGGGGGAGAGAGAGAGAAACACTGGGGGAGAGATAGAGAAAAACACTGTAGGAGGAGAGAGAGAGAAACATTGGGGGAGAGAGAGAATCACTGGGGGGGGGGGGGGGGAGAGAGAGAGATACTCTGGGAGAAGTGAGTGAGCGAAACACTGTGGGAGAGAGAGAGAAGCACTGGGGGGAGAGAGAGAGAGAAACACTGGGGGGAGAGAGAGAGAAACACTTGGGGGAGAGAGAGAGATTAACACTGTGGGGAGAGAGGTAGAGAAACACTGTGCGGAGAAACAGTGAGAGAAACACTGGGGGGGGGGGAGAGAGAGAAACACTGGTGGGGGGAGAGAGAGAGAAACAATGGGGAGAGAGAGAGAAACACTGTGGGAGAGAATGAAACACTGGGGGGAGAGAGAGAGAGAGAGAGACTGGGGGGAGAGAGAGATAAACCGGGGAGAGAGAGAGAAACAATGGGGGAGAGAATGAAACACTGGGGGGAGAGAGAGAAAAACTGGGGGGAGGAGAGAGAGAGAAACACTTTGGGGAGAGAGAGAAAAACCCTGGGGGAGAGAGAGAAGCACTGGGGGGAGAGAGAGAGAAACACTGGGGGGAGAGAGAGAGTGATATAGAGAAACACTGGGTTGAGAAAGAGAGAGAGAGAAACACTGGGGGAGGGAGAGAGAGAAACATTGGGGGGAGAGAGAGAGAAACACTGCTGGGAGAGAGAGAGAAAAAAAAAACACTGGGGGGAGAAAGAGAGAGAGAGAAACACTGGGGGGAGAGAGAGAGAAATACTGGTGGGAGAGAGAGAGAAACACGAGGGGGAGGAAAGAGAGAGAAACACTGGGAGGGGGGAAGAGTGAGAGAAACACTGTGGAGAGAGAGAGAGAAATACTGGGGGAGAGAGAAACAATGGGGAGAGAGAGAGAGAAACACTGGGGGGAGAGAGAGATACACTGGGGGGTGGAGAGAGAGAGAAACACAGGGGGGAGAGAGAGAGAGAAACACCGGGGGGGGAGAGAGAAACACTGGGGGGAAGAGAGAGAGAAACACTGGGGGGAGAGAGAGAGAAACGCTGGGGGGAGAGAGAGAGAAACACTGTGGGAGAGAGAGGGAGAAACACTGGGGGGAGTGAGAGAGGGATATAGAAAAACACTGGGGTGAGAAAGAGAGAGAGAAATACTGGGGGGTGAGAGGGAGAAACACTGAGGGGAGAGAGAGAGAAACATTGGGTGGAGAAAGATTGAGAGAGAGAAACACTGGGGGAGGAGAGAGTGAGAGGGAGATATACTGGGGAGAGAGAAAGAGAGAAACACTGGGGGAGGAGAGAGAGAGAGAGAGAAACACTGGAGGGATAGAGAGAGAGTGAAACACTGGGGGGAGAGAAAGAGAGAAACACTGGGCGGAGAGAGAGAGAAACACTGGTGGGAGAGAGAGATTGGAGAAACACGAGGGGGAGAAAGAGTGAGAGAGAAACACTAGGGGGAGGTAGAGAGAGAAAAACTGGGTGGGAGAGAGAGAGATAAACACTGGGGGTTAGAGAGATAAAAACTGGAGTGAGGAGATAGAAACACTGGGGAGAGAGAGAGAGAGAGAAACACTGGGGGGAGAGATAGAGAGAAACACCGGGGGGAGAGAGAGAAACACTGGGGGGAAGAGAGAGAGAAACACTGAGGGGAGAGAGAGAGATAAGCTGGGGGGAGAGTTAGAGAAACACTGTGTGAGAGAGAGGGAGAAACACTGGGGGGAGGGACAGAGGGATATATGGGGTAGAAAAAGAGAAGGAAATACAGGTGGGATAGAGAGATAGAAACACTGGGGCAGAGAGGGAGAAACACTGGTGGGAGAGAGAGAGAGAACAACACTGGGGGGAGAAAGAGAGAGAGAGAGAAACACTGGGGGAGAGAGAGAGAAACACTGGGGGGAGAGAGAGAGAAACACTGTGGGAGAAGAGCGAGAGAAACACTGGGGGAGAGAGAGAGAGAAACACTGGGGGAGAGAGAGAGAGAAACACTGTGGGAGGAGAGGGAGAGAAACACTGGGGGGAGAGAGAGAGAAACACCGGGGGGAGAGAGAGAAACATTGGGGGGAAGAGAGAGAGAAACACTGGCGGGAGGAGAGAGAGAGAAACACTGGGGGGGGCGAGAAACACTGGAGAGAGAGAGAGAAACACTGGGGAGAGGAGAGAGAGAGAAACACTGGGGGGGGGGGAGAGACAGAAACACGGGGGAGAGAGAGAGAGAGAAACAATCGGGGGAGAGAGAGAAACACTGGGGGGAAGAGAGAAAGAAACACTGGGGGGAGAGAGAGAGATAAGCTGGGGGGAGAGAGAGAGAAACACTGTGGGAGAGAGAGGTAGAAACACTGGGGGGAGGGAGAGAGGGATATAGAAAAACACTGGGGGGCGAAAAAGAGAGAAATACAGGGGGGAGAGAGAGATAGAAAAACACTGGGGGGAGAAAGAGAGAGAGGGAGAAACACTGGGGGAGAGAGAGAAACACTGGGGGAGAGAGATAGAAACACTGGGGGAGAGAGATAGAAACACTGGGGGAGAGAGATAGAAACACTGGGGGAGAGAGATAGAAACACTGGGGGGACAGACAGAGAAACACTGGGGAGAGAGAGAGAGAAACACTGGGGGGAGAGAGAAACACTGGAGAGAGAGAGAGTGAAACACTGGGGGGAGGAGAGAGAGAGAAACACTGGGGGGGGGGAGAGAGAGAAACACTGGGGGGAGAGAGAGAAACACTGGGGGGAGGAAAGAGAGAGAAACACTGAGGGAAGAGGGAGAGAAACACGGGCGAGAGAGAGAGAGAAACACTGGGGGGAGAGAGAAACACTGGGGAGAGAGAGAGAGAGAAACACTGGCGGGGGGGGAGAGAGAGATACACAGGGGGGAGAGAGAGAGATACAGTGGGGGGTGGAGAGAGAGAGAAACATTGGGGGGGGGGTAGAGAGAGAGAGAGAAACACTGGGGGGAGAGAGAGAGAGAAACACTGGGTGGAGAGAGAGAAACACTAGGGGGAGAGAGAGAAACACTGGGCAGAGAGAGAGAGAGAGAGACACTGGGGGGAGATAGAGAGAGAAACACTGGGGGAGGAGCGAGGGAGAGAGAGAAACACTGGGGGGAGAGAGAGCGAAACACTGGGGGGGAGAGAGAGAGAAACAGAGGGGGGGGAGAAAGAGAGAGAAACAATGTGCAGAGAGAGAGAGAGAGAAATAATGGGGGGAGAGAGAGAGAAACACTGGGGGAGAGATAGAGAAAAACACTGTAGGAGGAGAGAGAGAGAAACATTGGGGGAGAGAGAGAATCACTGGGGGGGGGAGAGAGAGAGAGATACTCTGGGAGAAGTGAGTGAGCGAAACACTGTGGGAGAGAGAGAGAAGCACTGGGGGGAGAGAGAGAGAGAAACACTGGGGGGAGAGAGAGAGAAACACTGGGGGGAGAGAGAGAGATTAACACTGTGGGGAGAGAGGTAGAGAAACACTGTGCGGAGAAACAGTGAGAGAAACACTGGGGGGGGGGGAGAGAGAGAGAGAAACACTGGTGGGGGGAGAGAGAGAGAAACAATGGGGAGAGAGAGAGAAACACTGTGGGAGAGAATGAAACACTGGGGGGAGAGAGAGAGAGAGAGAGACTGGGGGGAGAGAGAGATAAACTGGGGGGAGGAGAGAGAGAGAAACACTGTGGGGAGAGAGAGAAAAACCCTGGGGGAGAGAGAGAAGCACTGGGGGGAGAGAGAGAGAAACACTGGGGGGAGAGAGAGAGTGATATAGAGAAACACTGGGTTGAGAAAGAGAGAGAGAGAAACACTGGTGGAGGGAGAGAGAGAAACATTGGGGGGAGAGAGAGAGAAACACTGCTGGGAGAGAGAGAGAGAAAAAAAAAACACTGGGGGGAGAAAGAGAGAGAGAGAAACACTGGGGGGAGAGAGAGAAATACTGGTGGGAGAGAGAGAAAAACACGAGGGGGAGGAAAGAGAGAGAAACACTGGGAGGGGGGGAGAGTGAGAGAAACACTGTGGAGAGAGAGAGATAAATACTGGGGGGAGAGAGAAACAATGGGGAGAGAGAGAAACACTGGGGGGAGAGAGAGATGCACTGGGGGGTGGAGAGAGAGAGAAACACAGGGGGTAGAGAGAGAGAGAAACACCGGGGGGGAGAGAGAAACACTGGGGGGAAGAGAGAGAGAAACACTGGGGGGAGAGAGAGAGAAACGCTGGGGGGAGAGAGAGAGAAACACTGTGGGAGAGAGAGGGAGAAACACTGGGGGGAGTGAGAGAGGGATATAGAAAAACATTGGGGTGAGAAAGAGAGAGAGAAATACTGGGGGGAGAGAGGGAGAAACACTGAGGGGAGAGAGAGAGAAACATTGGGGGGAGAAAGATTGAGAGAGAGAAACACTGGGGGAGGAGAGAGTGAGAGGGAGAAATACTGGGGAGAGAGAAAGAGAGAAACACTGGGGGAGGAGAGAGAGAGAGAGAGAGAGACACTGGAGGGATAGAGAGAGAGTGAAACACTGGGGGGAGAGAAAGAGAGAAACACTTGGGGGAGAAAGCGAGAGAGAGAAAAAAACTGGGGGAGAGAGAGAAACACTGGGGGAGAGAGAGAGAAACACTGGGGGAGAGAGAGAGAAACACTGTGGGAGGAGAGCGAGAGAAACACTGGGGGAGAGAGAGAGAAACACTGTGGGAGGAGAGGGAGAGAAACACTGGGTAGACAGAGAGAGAAACACTGAGGGGAGAGAGAGAGAAACATTGGGGGGAGAAAGATTGAGAGAGAGAAACACTGGGGGAGAAGAGAGTGAGAGAGAGAAAAACTGGGGGGGAGAGAGAGAGATAAACACTGGGGGTTAGAGAGATAAAAACTGGAGTGAGGAGATAGAAACACTGGGGAGAGAGAGAGAGAGAGAAACACTGGGGGGAGAGATAGAGAGAAACACCGGGGGGAGAGAGAGAAACACTGGGGGGAAGAGAGAGAGAAACACTGAGGGGAGAGAGAGAGATAAGCTGGGGGGAGAGTTAGAGAAACACTGTGTGAGAGAGAGGGAGAAACACTGGGGGGAGGGACAGAGGGATATATGGGGTAGAAAAAGAGAAGGAAATACAGGTGGGATAGAGAGATAGAAACACTGGGGCAGAGAGGGAGAAACACTGGTGGGAGAGAGAGAGAGAACAACACTGGGGGAGAAAGAGAGAGAGAGAGAAACACTGGGGGAGAGAGAGAGAAACACTGGGGGGAGAGAGAGAGAAACACTGTGGGAGAAGAGCGAGAGAAACACTGGGGGAGAGAGAGAGAGAAACACTGGGGGAGAGAGAGAGAGAAACACTGTGGGAGGAGAGGGAGAGAAACACTGGGGGGAGAGAGAGAGAAACACCGGGGGGAGAGAGAGAAACACTGGGGGGAAGAGAGAGAGAAACACTGGCGGGAGGAGAGAGAGAGAAACACTGGGGGGGGCGAGAAACACTGGAGAGAGAGAGAGAAACACTTGGGAGAGGAGAGAGAGAGAAACACTGGGGGGGGGGGAGAGAGAGATAAACACTTGGGGGAGAGAGAGAAACACTGGGGGGAAGAGAGACAGAAACACGGGGGAGAGAGAGAGAGAGAAACAATCGGGGGAGAGAGAGAAACACTGGGGGAAGAGAGAAAGAAACACTGGGGGGAGAGAGAGAGATAAGCTGGGGGGAGAGAGAGAGAAACACTGTGGGAGAGAGAGGTAGAAACACTGGGGGGAGGGAGAGAGGGATATAGAAAAACACTGGGGGGCGAAAAAGAGAGAAATACAGGGGGGAGAGAGAGATAGAAAAACACTGGGGGGAGAAAGAGAGAGAGGGAGAAACACTGGGGGAGAGAGAGAAACACTGGGGGAGAGAGATAGAAACACTGGGGGAGAGAGATAGAAACACTGGGGGAGAGAGATAGAAACACTGGGGGGACAGACAGAGAAACACTGGGGAGAGAGAGAGAGAAACACTGGGGGGAGAGAGAAACACTGGAGAGAGAGAGAGAGAAACACTGGGGGGAGGAGAGAGAGAGAAAAACTGGGGGGGGGAGAGAGATAAACACTGGGGGGAGAGAGAGAAACACTGGGGGGAGGAAAGAGAGAGAAACACTGAGGGAAGAGGGAGAGAAACACGGGCGAGAGAGAGAGAGAAACACTGGGGGGAGAGAGAAACACTGGGGAGAGAGAGAGAGAAACACTGGGGGGGGGAGAGAGAGATACACAGGGGGGAGAGAGAGAGATACACTGGGGGGTGGAGAGAGAGAGAAACATTGGGGGGGGGAGAGAGAGAGAGAGAAACACTGGGGGGAGAGAGAGAGAGAAACACTGGGTGGAGAGGGAGAAACACTAGGGGGAGAGAGAGAAACACTGGGCAGAGAGAGAGAGAGAGAGACACTGGGGGGAGATAGAGAGAGAAACACTGGGGGAGGAGCGAGGGAGAGAGAGAAACACTGGGGGGAGAGAGAGCGAAACACTGGGGGGGAGAGAGAGAGAAACAGAGGGGGGGGAGAAAGAGAGAGAAACAATGTGCAGAGAGAGAGAGAGAGAGAAATAATGGGGGGAGAGAGAGAGAAACACTGGGGGAGAGATAGAGAAAAACACTGTAGGAGGAGAGAGAGAGAAACATTGGGGGAGAGAGAGAATCACTGGGGGGGGAGAGAGAGAGAGATACTCTGGGAGAAGTGAGTGAGCGAAACACTATGGGAGAGAGAGAGAAGCACTGGGGGGAGAGAGAGAGAGAAACACTGGGGGGAGAGAGAGAGAAACACTGGGGGGAGAGAGAGAGATTAACACTGTGGGGAGAGAGGTAGAGAAACACTGTGCGGAGAAACAGTGAGAGAAACACTGGGGGGGGAGAGAGAGTGAGAAACACTGGTGGGGGGAGAGAGAGAGAAACAATGGGGAGAGAGAGAGAAACACTGTGGGAGAGAATGAAACACTGGGGGGAGAGAGAGAGAGAAACACTGGGTGGAGAGAGAGAAACACTAGTGGGAGAGAGAGAAACACTGGGCAGAGAGAGAGAGAGAGAGACACTGGGGGGAGATAGAGAGAGAAACACTGGGGGAGGAGCGAGGGAGAGAGAGAAACACTGGGGGGAGAGAGAGCGAAACTCTGGGGGGGAGAGAGAGAGAAACAGAGGGGGGGGGGGAGAAAGAGAGAGAAACAATGTGCAGAGAGAGAGAGAGAAATAATGGGGGGAGAGAGAGAGAAACACTGGGGGAGAGATAGAGAAAAACACTGTAGGAGGAGAGAGAGAGAAACATTGGGGGAGAGAGAGAATCACTGGGGGGGGAGAGAGAGAGAGATACTCTGGGAGAAGTGAGTGAGCGAAACACTGTGGGTGAGAGAGAGAAGCACTGGGGGGAGAGAGAGAGAGAAACACTGGGGGGAGAGAGAGAGAAACACTGGGGGGAGAGAGAGAGATTAACACTGTGGGGAGAGAGGTAGAGAAACACTGTGCGGAGAAACAGTGAGAGAAACACTGGGGGGGGGGGAGAGAGAGAGAGAAACACTGGTGGGGGGAGAGAGAGAGAAACAATGGGGAGAGAGAGAGAAACACTGTGGGAGAGAATGAAACACTGGGGGGAGAGAGAGAGAGAGAGAGAATGGGGGGAGAGAGAGATAAACCGGGGAGAGAGAGAGAAACAATGGGGGAGAGAATGAAACATTGGGGGGAGAGAGAGAAAAACTGGGGGGAGGAGAGAGAGAGAAACACTGTGGGGAGAGAGAGAAAAACCCTGGGGGAGAGAGAGAAGCACTGGGGGGAGAGAGAGAGAAACACTGGGGGGAGAGAGAGAGTGATATAGAGAAACACTGGGTTGAGAAAGAGAGAGAGAGAAACACTGGGGGAGGGAGAGAGAGAAACATTGGGGGGAGAGAGAGAGAAACACTGCTGGGAGAGAGAGAGAGAAAAAAAAACACTGGGGGGAGAAAGAGAGAGAGAGAAACACTGGGGGGAGAGAGAGAGAAATACTGGTGGGAGAGAGAGAGAAACACGAGGGGGAGGAAAGAGAGAGAAACACTGGGAGGGGGGAAGAGTGAGAGAAACACTGTGGAGAGAGAGAGAGAAATATTGGGGGAGAGAGAAACAATGGGGAGAGAGAGAGAGAAACACTGGGGGGAGAGAGAGATACACTGGGGGGTGGAGAGAGAGAGAAACACAGGGGGGAGAGAGAGAGAGAAACACCGGGGGGGAGAGAGAAACACTGGGGGGAAGAGAGAGAGAAACACTGGGGGGAGAGAGAGAGAAACGCTGGGGGGAGAGAGAGAGAAACACTGTGGGAGAGAGAGGGAGAAACACTGGGGGGAGTGAGAGAGGGATATAGAAAAACACTGGGGTGAGAAAGAGAGAGAGAAATACTGGGGGGTGAGAGGGAGAAACACTGAGGGGAGAGAGAGAGAAACATTGGGTGGAGAAAGATTGAGAGAGAGAAACACTGGGGGAGGAGAGAGTGAGAGGGAGATATACTGGGGAGAGAGAAAGAGAGAAACACTGGGGGAGGAGAGAGAGAGAGAGAGAAACACTGGAGGGATAGAGAGAGAGTGAAACACTGGGGGGAGAGAAAGAGAGAAACACTGGGCGGAGAGAGAGAGAAACACTGGTGGGAGAGAGAGATTAGAGAAACACTAGGGGGAGAAATAGTGAGAGAGAAACACTAGGGGGAGGTAGAGAGAGAAAAACTGGGGGGGAGAGAGAGAGATAAACACTTGGGGTTAGAGAGATAAAAACTGGAGTGAGGAGATAGAAACACTGGGGAGAGAGAGAGAGAGAGAAACACTGGGGGGAGAGATAGAGAGAAACACCGGGGGGAGAGAGAGAAACACTGGGGGGAAGAGAGAGAGAAACACTGAGGGGAGAGAGAGAGATAAGCTGGGGGGAGAGTTAGAGAAACACTGTGTGAGAGAGAGGGAGAAACACTGGGGGGAGGGACAGAGGGATATATGGGGTAGAAAAAGAGAAGGAAATACAGGTGGGATAGAGAGATAGAAACACTGGGGCAGAGAGGGAGAAACACTGGTGGGAGAGAGAGAGAGAACAACACTGGGGGGAGAAAGAGAGAGAGAGAGAAACACTGGGGGAGAGAGAGAGAAACACTGGGGGGAGAGAGAGAGAAACACTGTGGGAGAAGAGCGAGAGAAACACTGGGGGAGAGAGAGAGAGAAACACTGGGGGAGAGAGAGAGAAACACTGTGGGAGGAGAGGGAGAGAAACACTGGGGGGAGAGAGAGAGAAACACCGGGGGGAGAGAGAGAAACATTGGGGGGAAGAGAGAGAGAAACACTGGCGGGAGGAGAGAGATAGAAACACTGGGGGGGGCGAGAAACACTGGAGAGAGAGAGAGAAACACTGGGGAGAGGAGAGAGAGAGAAACACTGGGGGGGGGGAGAGACAGAAACACGGGGGAGAGAGAGAGAGAGAAACAATCGGGGGAGAGAGAGAAACACTGGGGGGAAGAGAGAAAGAAACACTGGGGGGAGAGAGAGAGATAAGCTGGGGGGAGAGAGAGAGAAACACTGTGGGAGAGAGAGGTAGAAACACTGGGGGGAGGGAGAGAGGGATATAGAAAAACACTGGGGGGCGAAAAAGAGAGAAATACAGGGGGGAGAGAGAGATAGAAAAACACTGGGGGGAGAAAGAGAGAGAGGGAGAAACACTGGGGGAGAGAGAGAAACACTGGGGGAGAGAGATAGAAACACTGGGGGAGAGAGATAGAAACACTGGGGGAGAGAGATAGAAACACTGGGGGAGAGAGATAGAAACACTGGGGGGAGAGACAGAGAAACACTGGGGAGAGAGAGAGAGAAACACTGGGGGGAGAGAGAAACACTGGAGAGAGAGAGAGTGAAACACTGGGGGGAGGAGAGAGAGAGAAACACTGGGGGGGGAGAGAGATAAACACTGGGGGGAGAGAGAGAAACACTGGGGAGAGAGAGAGAGAGAAACACTGGGGGGGGGAGAGAGAGATACACAGGGGGGAGAGAGAGAGATACACTGGGGGGTGGAGAGAGAGAGAAACATTGGGGGGGGAGAGAGAGAGAGAGAAACACTGGGGGGAGAGAGAGAGAGAAACACTGGGTGGAGAGAGAGAAACACTAGGGGGAGAGAGAGAAACACTGGGCAGAGAGAGAGAGAGAGAGACACTGGGGGGAGATAGAGAGAGAAACACTGGGGGAGGAGCGAGGGAGAGAGAGAAACACTGGGGGGAGAGAGAGCGAAACACTGGGGGGGAGAGAGAGAGAAACAGAGGGGGGGGAGAAAGAGAGAGAAACAATGTGCAGAGAGAGAGAGAGAGAAATAATGGGGGGAGAGAGAGAGAAACACTGGGGGAGAGATAGAGAAAAACACTGTAGGAGGAGAGAGAGAGAAACATTGGGGGAGAGAGAGAATCACTGGGGGGGGGGGAGAGAGAGAGAGATACTCTGGGAGAAGTGAGTGAGCGAAACACTGTGGGAGAGAGAGAGAAGCACTGGGGGGAGAGAGAGAGAGAAACACTGGGGGGAGAGAGAGAGAAACACTGGGGGGAGAGAGAGAGATTAACACTGTGGGGAGAGAGGTAGAGAAACACTGTGCGGAGAAACAGTGAGAGAAACACTCGGGGGGGAGAGAGAGAGAGAAACACTGGTGGGGGGAGAGAGAGAGAAACAATGGGGAGAGAGAGAGAAACACTGTGGGAGAGAATGAAACACTGGGGGGAGAGAGAGAGAGAGAGAGACTGGGGGGAGAGAGAGATAAACTGGGGGGAGGAGAGAGAGAGAAACACTGTGGGGAGAGAGAGAAAAACCCTGGGGGAGAGAGAGAAGCACTGGGGGGAGAGAGAGAGAAACACTGGGGGGAGAGAGAGAGTGATATAGAGAAACACTGGGTTGAGAAAGAGAGAGAGAAACACTGGTGGAGGGAGAGAGAGAAACATTGGGGGGAGAGAGAGAGAAACACTGCTGGGAGAGAGAGAGAGAAAAAAAAAACACTGGGGGGAGAAAGAGAGAGAGAGAAACACTGGGGGGAGAGAGAGAAATACTGGTGGGAGAGAGAGAAAAACACGAGGGGGAGGAAAGAGAGAGAAACACTGGGAGGGGGAGAGAGTGAGAGAAACACTGTGGAGAGAGAGAGATAAATACTGGGGGGAGAGAGAAACAATGGGGAGAGAGAGAAACACTGGGGGGAGAGAGAGATGCACTGGGGGGTGGAGAGAGAGAGAAACACAGGGGGGAGAGAGAGAGAGAAACACCGGGGGGGAGAGAGAAACACTGGGGGGAAGAGAGAGAGAAACACTGGGGGGAGAGAGAGAGAAACGCTGGGGGGAGAGAGAGAGAAACACTGTGGGAGAGAGAGGGAGAAACACTGGGGGGAGTGAGAGAGGGATATAGAAAAACATTGGGGTGAGAAAGAGAGAGAGAAATACTGGGGGGAGAGAGGGAGAAACACTGAGGGGAGAGAGAGAGAAACATTGGGGGGAGAAAGATTGAGAGAGAGAAACACTGGGGGAGGAGAGAGTGAGAGGGAGAAATACTGGGGAGAGAGAAAGAGAGAAACACTGGGGGAGGAGAGAGAGAGAGAGAGAGAGACACTGGAGGGATAGAGAGAGAGTGAAACACTGGGGGGAGAGAAAGAGAGAAACACTTGGGGGAGAAAGCGAGAGAGAGAAAAAAACTGGGGGAGAGAGAGAAACACTGGGGGAGAGAGAGAGAAACACTGGGGGAGAGAGAGAGAAACACTGTGGGAGGAGAGCGAGAGAAACACTGGGGGAGAGAGAGAGAAACACTGTGGGAGGAGAGGGAGAGAAACACTGGGTAGACAGAGAGAGAAACACTGGGGGGAGTAGAGAGAGAGAAACACTGGGGGTAGAGAGAGATAAACACTGGGGGTAGAGAGAGATAAACACTGGCGGGAGGAGAGAGAGAGAAACACTAGGGGGGCGAGAAACACTGGAGAGAGAGAGAGAAACACTGGAGAGAGGAGAGAGAGAGTAACACTGGGGGGGGGAGAGATAGATAAACACTTGGGGGAGAGAGAGAAACACTGGGGGGAAGAGAGACAGAAACACGGGGGAGAGAGAGAGAGAGAAACAATCGGGGGAGAGAGAGAAACACTGGGGGGAGAGAGAGAGAGATAAGCTGGGGGGAGAGAGAGAGAAACACTGGGAGAGAGAGGTAGAAACACCGGGGGGAGGGAGAGAGGGATATAGAAAAACACTGGGGGGCGAAAAAGAGAGTGAAATACAGGGGGGAGAGAGAGATAGAAAAACACTGGGGGGAGAAAGAGAGAGAGGGAGAAACACTGGGGGAGAGAGAGAAACACTGGGGGAGAGAGATAGAAACACTGGGGGAGAGAGATAGAAACACTGGGGTGACAGACAGAGAAACACTGGGGGGACAGACAGAGAAACACTGGGGGGAGAGAGAAACACTGGAGAGAGAGAGAGAAACACTGGGGGGAGGAGAGAGAGAGAAACACTGGGGGGGGAGAGAGATAAACACTGGGGGGAGAGACAGAAACACTGGTGGGAGGAAAGAGAGAGAAACACTGAGGGAAGAGGGAGAGAAACACGGGCGAGAGAGAGAGAGAAACACTGGGGGGAGATAGAAACACTGGGGAGAGAGAGAGAAACACTGGGGGGGGGGAGAGAGAGAGATACACAGGGGGGAGAGAAAGAGATACACTGGGGGTGGAGAGAGAGAGAAACATTGGGGGGGAGAGAGAGAGAGAGAAACACTGGGGAGAGAGAGAAACACTGGGGGGAGAGAGAGAGAGAAACACTGGGGGGTGGAGAGAGAGAGAAACACTGGGGGGAGAGAGAGAGAGAAACATTTGGGGGGGTGAGAGAGTGAAACACTGGGGAGAGAGAGAGAGAGTGAAACACTGGGGGGAGAGAGAGATAGAAACAATGGGCGGAGAGAGAGACAAACACTGGTGGGAGAGAGAGAGAGAGATTAGAGAAACACTCGGGGGAGAAAGAGAGAGAGAGAAACACTGGGGTGAGGAGAGAGAGAGTAATACTGTGGGGGGAGAGAGAGGGAGAAACACTGGGGGCAGAGAGAGATAAACACTGGGGGTGGAGAGACAGAGAAACACCGGGGGGAGAGAGGGAGAAACACTGTGGGAGGAGAGCGAGAGAAACACTGGGAGAGAGAGAGAGAGAATCACTGGGGGGAGGAGAGAGAGAGAAACACTGGGGGGAGAGAGATAAACACTGGGGGAGAGAGATGAACACTGGGGGAGAGAGATGAACACTGGGGGGAGAGAGAGAGAGAAACACTGGCGGGAGGAGAGAGAGAGAAACACTGGGGGGGAGAGTGAGAGAAACACTGGGGGAGAGAGAGAGAGAAACACTGGGGGGAGAGAGAAACACTGGAGAGAGAGAGAGAAACACTGGGGGGAGAAGAGAGAGAGAAACACTGGAGGGGGAGAGAGAGATAAACACTGGGGGGAGAGAGAGAGAAACACTGGGGGGAGGAAGGAGAGAGAAACACTGGGGGGAGAGGGAGAGAAACACTGGCGAGAGAGAGAGAGAAACACTGGGGGGAGAGAGAGAGATACATTGGGGAGTGGAGAGAGAGAGAAACATTGGGGGGGAGAGAGAGAGAGAAACACTGGGGAGAGAGAGAGAAACACTGGGGGGAGAGAGAGAGAGAAACACTGGGGGGTGGAGAGAGAGAGAAACACTGGGGGGTGGAGAGAGAGAGAAACACTGGGGGGAGAGAGAGAGAGAAACATTTGTGGTGGCGGGTGAGAGAGTGAAAAACTGGGGAGAGAGAGAGAGAGTGAAACACTGGGCGGAGAGAGAGAGAAACACTGGTGGGAGAGAGAGAGAGGTTGGAGAAACACTCCGGGGAGAAAGAGTGAGAGAGAAATACTGAGGGGAGGTAGAGAGAGAAAAACTGGGGGGG
This sequence comes from Heptranchias perlo, assembly GCF_035084215.1. Classification (NCBI taxonomy): domain Eukaryota; kingdom Metazoa; phylum Chordata; class Chondrichthyes; order Hexanchiformes; family Hexanchidae; genus Heptranchias; species Heptranchias perlo. The sequence goes on from NW_027139373.1 coordinate 77,129, forward strand.
GGGGAGAGAGAGAGATAAACACTGGGGGTTAGAGAGAGAAACACTGGGGTTGGGAGAGAGAGAGAAATACTGTGGGGGGGGAGAGAGAGGGAGAAACACTGGGGGGAGAGAGAGCTAAACACTGGTGGGGAGAGAAAGAAACACTGGGGGGAGAGAGACAGAGAAACACCAGGGGGAGAGAGAGAGAAACGCTTGGGGGAGAGAGAGAGAAACACTGTGGGAGAGAGAGGGAGAAACACTGGGGGGAGGGAGAGAGGGATATAGAAAAACACAGGGGTGAGAAAGAGAGAGAGAAATACTGGGGGAGAGAGAGATAGAAACACTGGGGGAGAGAGGGAGAAACACGGGTGGGAGAGAGAGAGAGCAAAACACTGGGGGCAGAAAGAGAGAGAGAGAGAAACACTGGGGGAGTGAGAGAAACACTGGGGGAGTTAGAGAGAAATACTGGGGGGAGAGAGAGAGAAACACTGTGGGAGGAGGGAGAGAAACACTGGGGGATAGAGAGAGAGAAACATTGTGGGAGGAGAGAGAGAGAAACACTGGGTGGACAGAGAGACAAACAATGGGGGGTGAGGGACAAACACTGGAGGGAGAGAGCGAGAAACACTCGGGAGAGAGAGACACACACTGGGGGGAGATTGAGAGAAACACTGGGGGGAGAGAGAGAGAGAGACACTGGGGGAGAGAGAGAGAGGAACACTGCGGGGAGCGAGAGAGAGTGAAACACTGGGGGGAGAGAGGAAGAGAAACACTGGGGGGAGAGAGAGAGAAAAGGTGGTGGGAGAGAGAGAGAGAAACACTGGGGGAGAAAGAGAGGGAGAGGAACACTGGGGAGAGAGATAGAGAGAAACACTGGGGGGGGGGGAGAGAGAGAGAGAAACACTTGGGGGAGAGAGATAAACAATTGGGGGAGAAAGAGACAGAAATATTGGGGAGAGAGAGAGAGTGAAACACTGGGGGAGAGAGGGAGAAACACTGGTGGGAGAGAGAGAGAGAGAAACAATGGGGGAGAGAGAGATAAACAGGGGGGAGAGAGAGAGAGAAACACTGGGGGGAGGAGAGAGAGAAATACTTGGGGAGAGAGAGAGAGAAACACTGGGGGGAGAGAGAGAGAGAGAAACACTGTGGGGAGAGAGAGAAACAATGGGGAGAGAGAGAAACATTGGGGAGAGAGAGAAACATTGGGGAGAGCGAGAAAGAGAGAAACAGTGGGGGTATAGAGAGAGAGACAGAGAGAAACAATGGGGGATGAGGGACAAACACTGGGAGGAGGGAGAGAGAAACACTGGGGGGAAGAGAGAGAGAGGAACAGTGGGGGAGGAGAGAAGGAGATAGATAAATATTGGGGGGAGAGAAAGAGAGAAACACTGGGGGAGGAGAGAGAGAGAGAGAAACACTGAAGGGATAGAGAGAGAGGAACACTGGGGGGAGAGAGAGAGTGAAACACTGGGGGGAGAGAGAAAGAGAAACACTGCGGGGGAGGCAGAGAGTAAAACTGGTGGGAGAGAGAGAGAGAGAGAGAGAAACACTGGGGGAGAATGAGAGAGAAACACTGGGGGGAGAGACAGAGAGAAACACTGGGGGTTGAGGGAGAGAGAGAAACACTGTGGGGAGCGAGAGAGAAACACTGGGGGGGAGATAGAGAAACACTGGGGAGAGAGAGAGAAACACTGGGGAGAGAGAGAGAAACACTGGGGGAGGGAGACAGAGAGAAACACTGGGGGGAGAATGAGAGAGATAAATACTTGGGGGAGAGAGAGAGAGAAACAGAGGGGGAGAGAGGGAGAAAAACTGGTGGGAGAGAGAGAGAAACACTGGTGGGAGAGAGAGAGAAACACTGTGGGAGGAGAGAGAGAAACACTGGGGGGAGAAGAGAGAGAGAAACACTAGGGCAGTGAGAGAGAAACACTGAGGGGGGTAGAGAGAGGGAGAGAGAAACACTGGGGGAGAGAGAGAGAGACACTGGTGGAGGAGGGAGATAAACACTGTGGGGAGAGAGAGGGAAACGCTGGGCGGAGGGAGATAGGGATATTGAAAAACATTGAGGGGAGAAAGAGAGAGAGAAATACTGGGGGAGAGAGCGAGAAACACTGGGGGAGATAGAGAGAAAGAGAGAAACACTGGGGGAGAGAGAGAAACACTGGGGGAGATAGAGAGAAACACTGTGCGGAGAGAAAGGGAGAGAGAAACACTGGGGGGAGAGAGACAAACACTGTGGGAGGAGAGAGAGAGAAACACTGGGGGGGGGGAGAGAGAGAGAGAAACACTTGGGGGAGAGAGATAAACAATTGGGGGAGAAAGAGAGACAGAAATATTGGGGAGAGAGAGAGAGTGAAACACTGGGGGAGAGAGGGAGAAACACTGGTGGGAGAGAGAGAGAGAGAAACAATGGGGGAGAGAGAGATAAACAGGGGGGAGAGAGAGAGAGAAACACTGGGGGGAGGAGAGAGAGAAATACTTGGGGGGAGAGAGAGAGAGAAACACTGGGGGGAGAGAGAGAGAGAGAAACACTGTGGGGAGAGAGAGAAACAATGGGGAGAGAGAGAAACATTGGGGAGAGCGAGAAAGAGAGAAACAGTGGGGGTATAGAGAGAGAGACAGAGAGAAACAATGGGGGATGAGGGACAAACACTGGGAGGAGGGAGAGAGAAACACTGGGGGGAAGAGAGAGAGAGGAACAGTGGGGGAGGAGAGAAGGAGATAGATAAATATTGGGGGGAGAGAAAGAGAGAAACACTGGGGGAGGAGAGAGAGAGAGAAACACTGAAGGGATAGAGAGAGAGGAACACTGGGGGGAGAGAGAGAGTGAAACACTGGGGGGAGAGAGAAAGAGAAACACTGCGGGGGAGGCAGAGAGTAAAACTGGTGGGAGAGAGAGAGAGAGAGAGAGAGAAACACTGGGGGAGAATGAGAGAGAAACACTGGGGGGAGAGACAGAGAGAAACACTGGGGGTTGAGGGAGAGAGAGAAACACTGTGGGGAGCGAGAGAGAAACACTGGGGGGGAGATAGAGAAACACTGGGGAGAGAGAGAGAAACACTGGGGAGAGAGAGAGAAACACTGGGGGAGGGAGACAGAGAGAAACACTGGGGGGAGAATGAGAGAGATAAATACTTGGGGGAGAGAGAGAGAGAAACAGAGGGGGAGAGAGGGAGAAAAACTGGTGGGAGAGAGAGAGAAACACTGGTGGGAGAGAGAGAGAAACACTGTGGGAGGAGAGAGAGAAACACTGGGGGGAGAAGAGAGAGAGAAACACTAGGGCAGTGAGAGAGAAACACTGAGGGGGGTAGAGAGAGGGAGAGAGAAACACTGGGGGAGAGAGAGAGAGACACTGGTGGAGGAGGGAGATAAACACTGTGGGGAGAGAGAGGGAAACGCTGGGCGGAGGGAGATAGGGATATTGAAAAACATTGAGGGGAGAAAGAGAGAGAGAAATACTGGGGGAGAGAGCGAGAAACACTGGGGGAGATAGAGAGAAAGAGAGAAACACTGGGGGAGAGAGAGAAACACTGGGGGAGATAGAGAGAAACACTGTGCGGAGAGAAAGGGAGAGAGAAACACTGGGGGGATAGAGAGAAACACTGTGGGAGGAGAGAGAGAGAAACACTTGGGGAGTAGAGAGATAAAAACTGGGGGGAGAGAGAGAGAAACACTGGGGGGAGGAGAGAGAGAGAAACACTGGGGGGAGGAGAGAGAGAGAAACACTGTGGACAGAGAGAAAGATAAACACTGGGGGGAGAGAGAGAGAGAAACACTGGGTGGAGGAGAGAGAGAAAGATTGTGGGAGAGAGAGAGAGAAACACTGGGGGGAGAGAGAGAAACACTGTGGGGAGAGAGAGAAACACTGGGGAGAGAGAGAAACACTGGGGAGAGAGAGAAACACTGGGGAGAGAGAGAGAGAGAGAAGCACTGGGGGGAGAGAGAGAGAAACACTGAGGGGAGAGAGAGAGAGGAACAGTGGGGTGGAGAGAGGTAGAGAGAGAAACACTGGTGGGAGAGAAAGAGAGAAACACTGGGGGAGGAGTGAGTGATAGTGAAACACTGGAGGGATAGAGAGAGAGGAACACTGGGGGGAGACAGAGAGAAAAGCTGGTGGGAGAGAGAGAGAAAAACTGGTGGGAGAGAGAGAGAGAGAAACACTGGGGGAGAAAGAGAGAGAGAGAAACACTGGGTGGAGAGAGATAAACACTGGGTGGAGAAAGAGAGAGAAAAATACTTGGGGGAGAGAGAGAGAGAGAAACACTGGGGGAGAGAGAGAGAGAGAAACACTGGTGGGAGAGAGAGAGGGAGAGAGAAACACGGGGGGAGAGAGAGAAACACTGGGGGTTAGAGAGCGAAACGCTGGGGGAGAGAGTGAAATACTCGGCTAGAGAGAGAAACACTGGGGGGTTGAGAGGGGGAGAGAGAAACACTGGGGGGAGAGAGAGAGAGAAACACTGGGGGAGGAGAGAGTGAAACGCTGGGGGGAGAGAGAGAGAAATACTGTGGGAGAAGAGAGAGAGAAACATTGGGGGAGGAGAGAGAGAAACACTGGGGGGAGAGAGAGAGAAACACTGTGGGAGGAGAGAGAGAATCCCAGGGTGGACAGAGAGTTGAACACTGAGTGGAGGAGAGAGAGAGAAACACTGGGGGGAGAGAGAGAGATAAACACTGGGGGGAGAGAGAGAGAGAAACATTGGGGGAGAGAGGGAGAAACAATGGTGGGAGAGAGAGAGAGAAACACTGGGGGGAGAAAGAGAGGGAGAGAGAAACAATGGGGGAGAGAGAGAAACATTGGGGGCGATAGAGAGAAAGACTGGGCGGAGAGAAAGGGAGAGAGAAACACTGGGGGGGGGGGGAGAGAAACACTGGGGGAGGAGAGAGAGAAACATTGGGGGGTGAGAGAGAGAAACACTCTGGGAGGAGAGAGAGAGAAACGCTGGGTGGACAGAGAGAGAAACACTGGGGGGAAGAGAGAGAGAAACAGTGTGGGAGGGGAGAGAGAGAGATAAACACTGGGGGAGAGAGAGAGAGAAACACTGGGGGGAGGAGAGAGAGAAAGACTGGGGGAGAGTGAGAGAGAAACACTGGGGTGGAGAGAGAGAGAAACAATGTGGGAATAGCGAGAAACATTGGGGAGAGAGACACACATTGGGGAGAGCGAGAGAGAAAGAAGCACTGGGGGGAGAGAGAGAAACACTGGGGAGAGAGAGAAACACTGGGGGAGAGAGAGAGAGAAACACTGGGGGGTGAGGGACAAACACTGGGGGGAGACAGAGAGAAATACTGGGGGGAGAGAGAGTGAAACACTGGAGGGAGAGAGAGAGAAACACTGGGGAAAGAGAGAGAAACACTGGGGGAGATAGAGAGAAACACTGGGTGGAGAGAGAGAGTAAAACTGGTGGGAGAGAGAGAGAGAGAGAGAAACACTGGGAGAGAAAGAGAGAGAGAGAAACACTGGTTGAAGAGAGAGAGAGAGAAACTCTGGGGGTGAGAGAGAGATATATACACTGTGGGGAGAGAGAGAGAAACACTGGGGGGGGAGAGAGAGAAACACTGGGGGGAGAAAGAGAGAGAGAAATACTTGGGGGAGAGAGAGAGAAACACTGGTGGGAGAGAGAGGGAGAGAGAGAGAAACACGGGGGAGAGAGAGAAACACTGGGGGGAGAGAGAGAGAGAAACCCTGGGGGAGAGAGGGAGAAACGCTGGTGGGAGAGAGCGAGTGAATCACAGGGGGAAAGAGATAAACACTGGGGGGTTGAAAGAGAGAGAAACACTGGGGGAGAGAGGGAGAAACACTGGTGGGAGAGAGAGAGAGAAACACTGGGGGAAAGAGAGAAACATTGGGGGAGATAGAGAGAAAGACTGCGCGGAGAGAAAGGGAGAGAGAAACACTGGGTGGGGGAGAGAGAGGAACACTGGGGGAGGAGAGAGAGAAACACTGGGAGTAGAGAGAGAGAAACACTGGGGGGGTGGGGGGAGAGAGAGGGATTGAGAAACAGTGGGGGGAGAGAGTGAGAGAAACACTGGTGGGGGGGAAGAGAGAGGGAGTGAGAAACACTGGGGGGAGTGAGAGAGAAACACTGAGGGAGAAGAGAGAGAAACACTGGGGTGAGAGAGAGAGAGGAAAAGTGGGGGAGGAGAGAGGGAGAGAGAGAAATATTGCGGGGAGAGAAAGAGAGAAACACTGGTGGAGCAGAGAGAGAGAGTGAAACACTGGAGGGATAGAGAGAGAGGAAAACTGGGGGGAGAGAGAGAGAGAAACACTGCGGGGGAGGCAGAGAGTAAAACTGGTGGGAGAGAGAGAGAGAGAGAGAGAGAGAAACACTGCGGGGGAGGCAGAGAGTAAAACTGGTGGGAGAGAGAGAGAGAGAGAGAGAGAGAAACACTGGGGGAGAATGAGAGAGAAACACTGGGGGAGAGACAGAGAGAAACACTGGGGGTTGAGGGAGAGAGAGAGAAACACTGTGGGGAGAGAGAGAGAAACACTGGGGTGGAGAGAGAGAAACACTGGGGAGAGAGAGAGAGAGAGGGAAACACTGGGGGAGGGAGAGAGAGAGAAACACTGGGTGGAGAAAGAGAGAGATAAATAATTGGGGGAGAGAGGGAGAAACACTGGTGGGAGATAGAGAGAAACACTGTGGGAGGAGAGAGAGAATCACTGGGTGGACAGAGAGAGAAACACTGGGGGGAGGAGAGAGAGAGAAACACTGGGGCAGAGAGAGAGAAACACTGAGGGGGGGAGAGAGAGGGAGAGAGAAACACTGGGGGAGAGAGACACTGGTGGAGGAGGGAGATAAACACTGGGGGAAGAGAGAGAGAAACGCTGGGCGGAGGGAGATAGGGATATTGAAAAACACTGAGGGGAGAAAGAGAGAGAGAAATACTGGGGGGAGAGAGAGAAACACTGGGGGAGAGAGGGAGAAACACTGGGGGAGATAGAGAGAAAGAGAGAAACACTGGGGGAGATAGAGAGAAACACTGGGCGGAGAGAAAGGGAGAGAGAAACACTTGGGGGAGGGAGAGAGAGAAACACTGTGGGAGGAGAGAGAGAGAAACACTGGGGGAGGAGAGAGAGAAACACTGGGGGGAGAGAGAGAGAAACACTGGGGGGAGAGAGAGAGAAACACTGGGGGGAGGAGAGAGAGAGAAACACTGGGGAAATAAAGAGATATAAACACTGGGGGGAGAGAGAGATTGAAACACTGTGGGGAGGAGAGAGAGAAAGATTGTGGGAGAGAGAGAGAGAAACACTGGGGGGAGAGAGATAAACACTGGGTGGAGAAAGAGAGAAAGAAATACTTGGGGGAGAGAGAGAGAAAAACACTGGGGGAGAGAGGGAGAAACACTGGGGGGAGAGAGAGAAATACTGTGGGAGAATAGAGAGAGAAACATTGGGGGAGGAGAGAGAGAAACACTGGGGGAGAGAGAGAGAAACACTGTGGGAGGAGAGAGAGAATCCCAGGGTGAACAGAGAGTTAAACACTGAGTGGAGGAGAGAGAGAGAAACACTGGGGGGAGAGAGAGAGAGATAAACACTGGGGGGAGGGAGAGAGAGAAACATTGGAGGAGAGAGGGAGAAACAATGGTGGGAGAGAGAGAGAGAGAAACACTGGGGGGAGAAAGAGGGAGAGAGAGAAACAATGGGGGAGAGAGAGAAACATTGGGGGAGATGGAGAGAAAGACTGGGCGGAGAGAAAGGGAGAGAGAAACACTGGGGGGGGTGAGAGAGAGAAACACTGGGGGAGGAGAGAGAGAGAAACAGTGTGGGAGGAGAGAGAGATAAACACTGGGGGAGAGAGAGAGAGAAACATTGGGGGGAGGAGAGAGAGAAAGACTGGGGTAGAGTGAGAGAGAAACACTGGGGGGAGAGAGAGAGAAACAATGTGGGAGAGAGAGAAACATTGGGGAGAGCGTGAGAGAGAGAAACACTGGGGGGAGAGAGAGAGAGAAACACTGGGGGGTGAGGGACAAACACTGGGGGAGAGAGAGAGAAATACTGGGGGGAGAGAGAGTGAAACACTGGAGGGAGAGAGAGAGAAACACTGGGGAGAGAGAGAGAAACGCTGGGGAGAGAGAGAGAAACAATGGGGGGAGATAGAGAGAAACACTGGGGGGAGATAGAGAGAAACACTGGGGGGAGAGAGAGAGAGAGATACTGGGGTGAGAGAGAGAGAGGAAAAGTGGGGGAGGAGAGAGGGAGAGAGAGAAACATTGCGGGGAGAGAAAGAGAGAAGCACTGGGGGAGCAGAGAGAGAGAGTGAAACACTGGAGGGATAGAGGTAGAGAGTTACACTGGGGGGAGAGAGAGAGAGTGAAACACTGGGGGGAGAGAGAGAGAAGCACTGTGTAAGGAGAGAGAGAATCACAGGGTGGACAGAGAGAGAAACTCTGAGTGGAGGAGAGAGCGAGAAACACTGGGGGGAGAGAAAGAGATAAACACTGGGGGAGAGAGAGAGAGAAACCCTGGGGGAGAGAGGGAGAAACACTGGTGGGAGAGAGCGATAGAATCACAGGGGGGAAAGAGATAAACACTGGGGGGAGAAAGAGAGAGAAACACTGGGGGAGAGAGGGAGAAACACTGGTGGGAGAGAGAGAGAGAGAAACAATGGGGGGAGAAAGAGAGAGAGAGAGAAACACTGGAGGAAAGAGAGAAACACTGGTGGGAGATAGAGAGAAACACTGTGGGAGGAGAGAGAGAATCACTGGGTGGATAGAGAGAGAAACACTGGGGGGAGGAGAGAGAGAGAGAAACATTGGGGAGAGGAGAGAGAGAGAAACACTGGGGCAGAGAGAGAGAAACACTGAGGGGGGAGAGAGAGGGAGAGAGAAACACTGGGGGGAGAGAGGGAGAAATACTGTGGGAGAAGAGAGAGAGAAACATTGGGGGAGGAGAGATAGAAACCCTGGGGGAGAGAGAGAGAAACGCTGTGGGAGGAGAGAGAGAATCCCAGGGTGAACAGAGAGTTCAACACTGAGTGGAGGATAGAGAGAGAAACACTGGGGGAGAGAGAGAGAGAAACACTGGGGGGGAGGAGAGAGAGAAAGACTGGGGGAGAGTGAGAGAAACACTGGGGGGGGAGAGAGAGAGAAACAATATGGGAGAGAGAGAAACATTGGGGAGAGCGTCAGAGAGAGAAACACTGGGGGGAGGCAGAGAGAAACACTGGGGGGAGATAGAGAGAGAAACACTGGGGGGTGAGGGACAAACACTGGGGGGAGAGAGAGAGAAATACTGGGGGGAGAGAGAGTGAAACACTGGAGGGAGAGAGAGAGAAACACTGGGGAGAGAGAGAGAGAAACACTGGGGAGAGAGAGAGAGAAACACTGGGGGGAGATAGAGAGAAACACTGGGGGGAGAGAGAGAGAGAGATACTGGGGTGAGAGAGAGAGAGAGATACTGGGGTGAGAGAGAGAGAGAGGAAAAGTGGGGGAGGAGAGAGGGAGAGAGAGAAACATTGCGGGGAGAGAAAGAGAGAAACACTGGAGGGATAGAGAGAGAGGAACACTGGGGGGAGAGAGAGAGAGAGAGAGACACTGGGGGAGAAAGAGAGAGAGAGAAACACTGGGGGTGAGAGAGATATATACACTGGGGAGAGAGAGAGAGAAACACTGGTGGGGAGAGAGAGAAACACTGGGGGAGAAAGAGAGAGAGAAATACTTGGGGTAGAGAGAGGGAGAAACACTGGGGGAGAGAGGGAGGAACGCTGGTGGGAGAGAGAGAGAGGGAAAGAGAGAGAGAAATACGGGGGGAGATAGAGAAACACTGGGGGGAGAGAGAGAAACACTGGGGAGAGGGGAGAGAGAGAAACACTGGGGAGAGGGGAGAGAGCGAAACGCTGGGGGAGAGAGTGAAACACTGGGTTAGAGAGAGAGAAACACTGGCGGGGGAGAGAGAGGGAGAGAGAAACACTTGGGGGAGAGAGAGAGAAACACTGAGGGAGAAGAGAGAGAAACACTGGGGTGAGAGAGAGAGAAACACTGGGGTGAGAGAGAGAGAAACACTGTGGGAGGAGAGAGAGAGAAACACTTTGGGAGGAGAGAGAGAAACACTGGGGGGAGAGAGAGAGAAGCAATGTGGGAGGAGAGAGAGAAACACAGGGTGGACAGAGAGAGAAACTCTGGGTGGAGGAGAGAGAGAGAAACACTGGGGGGAGAGAAAGAGATAAACACTGGGGGAGAGAGAGAGAGAAACCCTGGGGGAGAGAGGGAGAAACACTGGTGGGAGAGAGCAAGAGAATCACAGGGGGGAAAGAGATAAACACTGGGGGGAGAAAGAGTGAGAAACACTGGGGGAGAGAGGGAGAAACACTGGTGGGAGAGAGAGAGAGAATCACTGGGGGGAGAAAGAGAGAGAGAGAGAAACAATGGGGGAGAGAGAGAAACACTGGTGGGAGATAGAGAGAAACACTGTGGGAGGAGAGAGAGAATCACTGGGTGGATAGAGAGAGAAAAACTGGGGGGAGGAGAGAGAGAGAAACACTGGGGCAAAGAGAGAGAAACACTGAGGGGGGGAGAGAGAGGGAGAGAGAAACACTGGGGGAGAGAGAGAGAGAGACACTGGTGGAGGAGGGAGATAAACACTGGGGGAAGAGAGAGAGAAAAGCTGGGCGGAGGGAGGTAGGGATATTGAAAAACACTGAGGGGAGAAAGAGAGAGAGAAATACTGGGGGGAGAGAGAGAAACACTGGGGGAGAGAGGGAGAAACACTGTGGGAGATAGAGAGAAAGAGAGAAACACTGGGGAGAGAGATAAACACTGGGGGAGATAGAGAGAAACACTGGGCGGAGAGAAAGGGAGAGAGAAACACTGGGGGGAAGAGAGAGAGAGAAACAGTGTGGGAGGAGAGAGAGATAAACACTGGGGGAGAGAGAGAGAGAAACACTGGGGGGAGGAGAGAGAGAAAGACTGGGGGAGAGTGAGAGAGAAACACTGGGGTGGAGAGAGAGAGAAACAATGTGGGAATAGCGATAAACATTGGGGAGAGAGACACACATTGGGGAGAGCGAGAGAGAAAGAAGCACTGGGGGGAGAGAGAGAAACACTGGGGAGAGAGAGAAACACTGGGGGGAGAGAGAGAGATAAACACTGGGGGGTGAGGGACAAACACTGGGGGGGAGAGAGAGAAATACTGGGGGGAGAGAGAGTGAAACACTGGAGGGAGAGAGAGAGAAACACTGGGGAGAGAGAGAGAAACACTGGGGGGAGATAGAGAGAAACACTGGGGGGAGAGAGAAAGAGACACTGGGGTGAGAGAGAGAGAGGAAAAGTGGGGGAGGAGAGAGGGAGAGAGAGAAACATTGCGGGGAGAGAAGGAGAGAAACACTGGGGGAGCAGAGAGAGAGTGAAACACTGGAGGGATAGAGAGCGAGGAACACAGGGGGGTGAGAGAGAGAGTGAAACACTGGGGGGAGAGAGAGAGAGAGAAACACTGTGTGGAGAGAGAGAGAAAAACTGCTGGGAGAGAGAGAGAGAGAGAGAGAGAGAAACACTGGGGGAGAAAGAGAGAGAGAGAAACACTGGTTGAAGAGAGAGAGAGAGAAACTCTGGGGGTGAGAGAGATATATATACACTGTGGGGAGAGAGAGAGAAACACTTGGGGGGGAGAGAGAGAAACACTGGGGGGAGAAAGAGAGAGAGAAATACTTGGGGGAGAGAGAGAGAAACACTGGTGGGAGAGAGAGGGAGAGAGAGAGAAACACGGCGGGAGAGAGAGAAACACTGGGGGGAGAGAGAGAGAGAAACCCTGGGGGAGAGACGGAGAAACGCTGGTGGGAGAGAGCGAGTGAATCACAGGGGGAAAGAGATAAACACTGGGGGGAGAAAGAGAGAGAAAAACACTGGGGTAGAGAGGGAGAAACACTGGTGGGAGAGAGAGAGAGAAACACTGGGGGAAGAAAGAGAGAGAGAGAGAAACACTGGGTGAAAGAGAGAAACATTGGGGGAGATAGAGAGAAAGACTGCGCGGAGAGAAAGGGAGAGAGAAACACTGGGTGGGGGAGAGAGAGGAACACTGGGGGAGTAGAGAGAGAAACACTGGGAGTAGAGAGAGAGAAACACTGGGGGGGAGAGAGAGGGATTGAGAAACAGTGGGGGGAGAGAGTGAGAGAAACACTGGGGGAGGAGAGAGAGAAACACAGGGGCGAGAGAGATAATCACTGTAGCGGATAAAGAGAGAGAGAAATACTTGGGGGAGAGAGAGAGAAACACTGGGGGAGAGAGGGAGAAACACTGGTGGGAGAGAGAGAGAGAGAGAGAGTGAGAGAGAGAGACACGGGGGGAGAGAGAAACACTGGTGGGAGAGAGAGAAACACTGAGGGGAGGGGAGAGAGAGAAACACTGGGGGGGTGAGAGAGCGAAACGCTGGGGGAGAGAGTGAAACACTGGGTTAGAGAGAGAGAAACACTGGGGGGGGGGGGAGAGAGAGGGAGAGAGAAACACTGGGGGGGAGTGAGAGAGAAACACTGAGGGAGAAGAGAGAGAAACACTGGGGTGAGAGAGAGAGAGGAAAAGTGGGGGAGGAGAGAGGGAGAGAGAGAAACATTGCGGGGAGAGAAAGAGAGAAACACTGGTGGAGCAGAGAGAGAGAGTGAAACACTGGAGGGATAGAGAGAGAGGAAAACTGGGGGGAGAGAGAGAGAAACACTGCGGGGGAGGCAGAGAGTAAAACTGGTGGGAGAGAGAGAGAGAGAGAGAGAAACACTGGAGGAGAATGAGAGAGAAACACTGGGGGATAGACAGAGAGAAACACTGGGGGTTGAGGGAGAGAGAGAAACACTGTGGGGAGAGAGAGAGAAACACTGGGGTGGAGAGAGAGAAACACTGGGGAGAGAGAGAGAGAGAGGGAAACACTGGGGGAGGGAGAGAGAGAGAAACACTGGGTGGAGAAAGAGAGAGATAAATAATTGGGGGAGAGGGAGAGAAACACAGGGGGAGAGAGGGAGAAACACTGGTGGGAGATAGAGAGAAACATTGTGGGAGGAGAGAGAGAATCACTGGGTGGACAGAGAGAGAAACACTGGGGGGAGGAGAGAGAGAGAAACACTGGGGCAGAGAGAGAGAAATACTGAGGGGGGGGGAGAGAGAGGGAGAGAGAAACACTGGGGGAGAGAGAGAGAGAGACACTGGTGGAGGAGGGAGATAAACACTGGGGGATGAGAGAGAGAAACGCTGGGCGGAGGGAGATAGGGATATTGAAAAACACTCAGGGGAGAAAGAGAGAGAGAAATACTGGGGGGAGAGAGAGAAACACTGGGGGAGAGAGGGAGAAACACTGGGGGAGATAGAGAGAAAGAGAGAAACAATGGGGGAGAGAGAGAAACACTGGGGGAGATAGAGAGAAACACTGGGCGGAGAGAAAGGGAGAGAGAAACACTTGGGGGAGGGAGAGAGAGAAACACTGTGGGAGGAGAGAGAGAGAAACACTGGGGGAGGAGAGAGAGAAACACTGGGGGGAGAGAGAGAGAAACACTGGGGGGAGGAGAGAGAGAGAAACACTGGGGAAATAAAGAGATATAAACACTGGGGGGAGAGAGAGAGAGAAACACTGTGGGGAGGAGAGAGAGAAAGATTGTGGGAGAGAGAGAGAGAAACACTGGGGGGAGAGAGATAAACACTGGGTGGAGAAAGAGAGAAAGAAATACTTGGGGGAGAGAGAGAGAGAAACATTGGGGGAGAGAGGGAGAAACACTGGGGGGAGAGAGAGAAATACTGTGGGAGAAGAGAGAGAGAAACATTGGGGGAGGAGAGAGAGAAACACTGGGGGAGAGAGAGAGAAACACTGTGGGAGGAGAGAGAGAATCCCAGGGTGAACAGAGAGTTAAACACTGAGTGGAGGAGAGAGAGAGAAACACTGGGGGGAGAGAGAGAGAGATAAAACACTGGGGGGGAGAGAGAGAGAGAAACATTGGAGGAGAGAGGGAGAAACAATGGTGGGAGAGAGAGAGAGAGAAACACTGGGGGGAGAAAGAGGGAGAGAGAGAAACAATGGAGGAGAGAGAGAAACATTGGGGGAGATGTAGAGAAAGACTGGGCGGAGAGAAAGGGAGAGAGAAACACTGGGGGGGGTGAGAGAGAAACAGTGGGGGGGTGAGAGAGAGAAACACTGGGGGAGGAGAGAGAAACATTGGGGGGAGAGAGAGAGAAACACTCTGGGAGGAGAGAGAGAGAAACGCTGGGTGGACAGAGAGAGAAACACTGGGGGGAGGAGAGAGAGAGAAACAGTGTGGGAGGAGAGAGAGATAAATACTGGGGGAGAGAGAGAGAGAAACATTGGGGGGAGGAGAGAGAGAAAGACTGGGGTAGAGTGAGAGAGAAACACTGGGGGGGGGGGGGAGAGAGAGAAACAATGTGGGAGAGAGAGAAACATTGGGGAGAGCGTGAGAGAGAGAAACACTGGGGGGAGAGAGAGAGAGAAACACTGGGGGGTGAGGGACAAACACTGGGGGAGAGAGAGAGAAATACTGGGGGGAGAGAGAGTGAAACACTGGAGGGAGAGAGAGAGAAACACTGGGGAGAGAGAGAGAAACACTGGGGAGAGAGAGAGAAACACTGGGGGGAGATAGAGAGAAACACTGGGGGGAGATAGAGAGAAACACTGGGGGGAGAGAGAGAGAGAGAGATACTGGGATGAGAGAGAGAGGAAAAGTGGGGGAGGAGAGAGGGAGAGAGAGAAACATTGCGGGGAGAGAAAGAGAGAAGCACTGGGGGAGCAGAGAGAGAGAGTGAAACACTGGAGGGATAGAGGTAGAGAGTTACACTGGGGGGAGAGAGAGAGAGTGAAACACTGGGGGGAGAGAGAGAGAAGCACTGTGTAAGGAGAGAGAGAATCACAGGGTGGACAGAGAGAGAAACTCTGAGTGGAGGAGAGAGAGAGAAACACTGGGGGGAGAGAAAGAGATAAACACTGGGGGAGAGAGAGAGAGAAACCCTGGGGGAGAGAGGGAGAAACACTGGTGGGAGAGAGCGATAGAATCACAGGGGGGGAAGAGATAAACACTGGGGGGAGAAAGAGAGAGAAACACTGGGGGAGAGAGGGAGAAACACTGGTGGGAGAGAGAGAGAGAGAAACAATGGGGGGAGAAAGAGAGAGAGAGAGAAACACTGGAGGAAAGAGAGAAACACTGGTGGGAGATAGAGAGAAACACTGTGGGAGGAGAGAGAGAATCACTGGGTGGATAGAGAGAGAAACACTGGGGGGAGGAGAGAGAGAGAAACACTGGGGAGAGGAGAGAGAGAGAAACACTGGGGCAGAGAGAGAGAAACACTGAGGGGGGAGAGAGAGGGAGAGAGAAACACTGGGGGGAGAGAGGGAGAAATACTGTTGGAGAAGAGAGAGAGAAACATTGGGGGAGGAGAGATAGAAACACTGGGGGAGAGAGAGAGAAACGCTGTGGGAGGAGAGAGAGAATCCCAGGGTGAACAGAGAGTTCAACACTGAGTGGAGGATAGAGAGAGAAACACTGTGGGGAGAGAGAGAGAGATAAACACTGGGGGGGGGGGGGGGGGGGAGAGAGAGAGAGACATTGGAGGAGAGAGGGAGAAACAATGGTGGGAGAGAGAGAGAGATAAACACTTGGGGGATAAAGAGAGAGAGAGAGAGAAACAATGGGGGAGAGAGAGAAACATTGGGGGAGATGGAGAGAAAGACTGGGCGGAGAGAAAGGGAGAGAGATACACTGGGGGGGGGGGTGAGAGAGAGAAACACTGGGGGAGGAGAGAGAGAAACATTGGGGGGAGAGAGAGAGAAACACTCTGGGAGGAGAGAGAGCAAACGCTGTGTGGACAGAGAGAGAAACACTGGGGGGAGGAGAGAGAGAAACACTGGTGGGTGAGGGACAAACACTGGGGGGAGGAGAGAGAGAAACACTGGGGTAGAGTGAGAGAGAAACACTGGGGGTGAGGGACAAACACTGGGGGGAGATAGAGAGAAATACTGGGGGGAGAGAGAGTGAAACACTGGAGGGAGAGAGAGAGAAACACTGGGGAGAGAGAGAGAGAAACACTGGGGAGAGAGAGAGAAACACTGGGGGGAGATAGAGAGAAACACTGGGGGGAGAGAGAGAGAGATACTGGGGTGAGAGAGAGAGAGGAAAAGTGGGGGAGGAGATTGGGAGAGAGAGAAACATTGCGGGGAGAGAAAGAGAGAAACACTGGAGGGATAGAGAGAGAGGAACACTGGGGGGAGAGAGAGAGAGAGAGAAACACTGGGGGAGAAATAGTGAGAGAGAAACACTGGGGGGTGAGAGAGAGAGATATATATACACTGGGGAGAGATAGAGAGAAACACTGGTGGGGAGAGAGAGAAAAACACTGGGGGAGAAAGAGAGAGAGAAATACTTGGGGTAGAGAGAGTGAGAAACACTGGGGGAGAGAGGGAGGAACGCTGGTGGGAGAGAGAGAGAGAGAGAGAGAGAAACACGGGGGGAGAGAGAGAAACACTGGGGGGAGAGAGAGAAACACTGGGGAGAGGGGAGAGAGAGAAACACTGGGGGGGGGGGTGAGAGAGCGAAACGCTGGGGGAGAGAGTGAAACACTGGTTTAGAGAGAGAGAAACACTGGGGGGGGGAGAGAGAGGGAGAGAGAAACACTTGGGGGAGAGAGAGAGAAACACTGAGGGAGAAGAGAGAGAAACACTGGGGTGAGAGGGAGAGAAACACTGTGGGAGGAGAGAGAGAGAAACACTTGGGGAGGAGAGAGAGAAACACTTGGGGAGGAGAGAGAGAAACACTGGGGGGAGAGAGAGAGAAGCACTGTGGGAGGAGAGAGAGAATCACAGGGTGGACAGAGAGAGAAACTCTGGGTGGAGGAGAGATTGAGAAACACTGGGGGGAGAGAAAGAGATAAACACTGGGGGAGAGAGAGAGAGAAACCCTGGGGGAGAGAGGGAGAAACACTGGTGGGAGAGAGCAAGAGAATCACAGGGGGGAAAGAGATAAACACTGGGGGGAGAAAGAGTGAGAAACACTGGGGGAGAGAGGGAGAAACACTGGTGGGAGAGAGAGAGAGAATCACTGGGGGGAGAAAGAGAGAGAGAGAGAAACAATGGGGGAGAGAGAGAAACACTGGTGGGAGATAGAGAGAAACACTGTGGGAGGAGAGAGAGAATCACTGGGTGGATAGAGAGAGAAAAACTGGGGGGAGGAGAGAGAGAGAAACACTGGGGCAAAGAGAGAGAAACACTGAGGGGGGGAGAGAGAGGGAGAGAGAAACACTGGGGGAGAGAGAGAGAGAGACACTGGTGGAGGAGGGAGATAAACACTGGGGGAAGAGAGAGAGAAAAGCTGGGCGGAGGGAGGTAGGGATATTGAAAAACACTGAGGGGAGAAAGAGAGAGAGAAATACTGGGGGGAGAGAGAGAAACACTGGGGGAGAGAGGGAGAAACACTGGGGGAGATAGAGAGAAAGAGAGAAACATTGGGGGAGAGAGAGAAAAACACTGGGGGAGATAGAGAGAAACACTGGGCGGAGAGAAAGGGAGAGAGAAACACTTGGGGGGGAGAGAGAGAAACACTGTGGGAGGAGAGAGAGAGAAACACTGGGGGAGGAGAGAGAGAAACACTGGGGAGAGAGAGAGAGAGAAACACTGGGGGGTGGAGAGAGAGAGAAACACTGGGGGAGAAAGAGAGAGAGAGAGACACTGGGTGGAGAGAGAGAGAGAGAAATACTTGGGGGAGAGAGAGAGAGAGAAACATTGGGGGAGAGAGTGAGAAACACTGGTGGGAGAGAGAGAGAGAGAGAAACACGGGGGGACAGAGAGAAACACTGGGGGGTTAGAGAGCGAAACGCTGGGGGAGAGAGTGAAATACTGGGCAAGAGAGAGAGAAACACTGGGCGGTATAGAGGGGGAGAGAGAAACACTGGGGGGAGAGAGAGAGAGAAACACTGGGGGGAGGAGAGAGAGAGAAACACTGGGGGAGAAAGAGAGAGAGAGAGACACTGGGTGGAGAGAGAGAGAGAATCACTGGGGGGTGAGGGAGAGAGATATACACTGTGGGGAGAGAGAGAGAAACACTGTGGGGGGAGAGAGAGAAAAACTGCGGAGAGAGAGAGATAAACACTGCGGGGGGGGGAGAGAAACACAGGGGGGAGAGAGATAAACACTGGGTGGAGAAAGAGAGAGAGAAATACTTGGGGGAGAGAGAGAGAGAGAAACATTGGGGGAGAGAGTGAGAAACACTGGTGGGAGAGAGAGAGAGAGAGAAACACGGGGGGACAGAGAGAAACACTGGGGGGTTAGAGAGCGAAACGCTGGGGGAGAGAGTGAAATACTGGGCAAGAGAGAGAGAAACACTGGGCGGTATAGAGGGGGAGAGAGAAACACTGGGGGGAGAGAGAGAGAGAAACACTGGGGGGAGGCAGAGAGTAAAACTGGTGGGAGAGAGAGAGAGAGTGAGAGACACTGGGGGAGAATGAGAGAGAAACACTGGGGGAGAGACAGAGAGAAACACTGGGGGTTGAGGGAGAGAGAGAAACACTGTGGGGAGAGAGAGAGAAACACTGGGGTGAGAGAGAGAGAGAAACACTGGGGTGAGAGAGAGAGAGGAAAAGTGGGGGAGGAGAGAGGGAGAGAGAGAAACATTGCGGGGAGAGAAAGAGAGAAACACTGGTGGAGCAGAGAGAGAGAGTGAAACACTGGAGGGATAGAGATAGAGGAAAACTGGGGGGAGAGAGAGAGAGAAACACTGCGGGGGAGGCAGAGCGTAAAACTGGTGGGAGAGAGAGAGAGAGAGAGCGAGAGAAAAACACTGCGGGGGAGGCAGAGAGTAAAACTGGTGGGAGAGAGAGAGAGAGTGAGAGAAACACTGGGGGAGAATGAGAGAGAAACACTGGGGGAGAGACAGAGAGAAACACTGGGGGTTGAGGGAGAGAGAGAAACACTGTGGGGAGAGAGAGAGAAACACTGGGGTGGAGAGAGAGAAACACTGGGGAGAGAGAGAGAGATAAATAATTGGGGGAGAGAGAGAGAAACACAGGGGGAGAGAGGGAGAAACACTGGTGGGAGATGGAGAGAAACACTGTGGGAGGAGAGAGAGAATCACTGGGTGGACAGAGAGAGAAACACTGGGGGGAGGAGAGAGAGAGAAACACTGGGGCAGAGAGAGAGAAACACTGAGGGGGGGGGGGGAGAGAGAGGGAGAGAGAAACACTGGGGGAAAGAGAGAGAGAGACACTGGTGGAGGAGGGAGATAAACACTGGGGGAAGAGAGAGAGAAACGCTGGGCGGAGGGAGATAGGGATATTGAAAAACACTGAGGGGAGAAAGAGAGAGAGAAATACTGGGGGGAGAGAGAGAAACACTGGGGGAGAGAGGGAGAAACACTGGGGGAGATAGAGAGAAAGAGAGAAACACTGGGGGAGAGAGAGAAACACTGGGGGAGATAGAGAGAAACACTGGGCGGAGAGAAAGGGAGAGAGAAACACTTGGGGGAGGGAGAGAGAGAAACACTGTGGGAGGAGAGAGAGAGAAACACTGGGGGAGGAGAGAGAGAAACACTGGGGGGAGAGAGAGAGAAACACTGGGGAGAGGAGAGAGAGAGAAACACTGGGGAAATAAAGAGATATAAACACTGGGGGGAGAGAGAGAGCGAAACACTGTGGGGAGGAGAGAGAGAAACAATGGGGGGAGAGAGATAAACACTGGGTGGAGAAAGAGAGAAAGAAATACTTGGGGGAGAGAGAGAGAGAAACACTGGGGGAGAGAGGGAGAAACACTGGGGGAGAGAGGGAGAAACACTGGGGGGAGAGAGAGAAATACTGTCGGAGAAGAGAGAGAGAAACATTGGGGGAGGAGAGAGAGAAATACTGGGGGAGAGAGAGAGAAACACTGTGGGAGGAGAGAGAGAATCCCAGGGTGAACAGAGAGTTAAACACTGAGTGGAGGAGAGAGAGAGAAACACTGGGGGGAGAGAGAGAGAGAGAGAGAAACAATGGGGGAGAGAGGGAAACATTGGGGGAGATGGAGAGAAAGACTGGGTGGAGAGAAAGGGAGAGAGAAACACTGGGGGGGGGGGGGTGAGAGAGAGAAACACTGGGGGAGGAGAGAGAAACATTGGGGGGAGAGAGAGAGAAATACTCTGGGAGGAGAGAGAGAGAAACGCTGGGTGGACAGAGAGAGAAACACTGGGGGGAGGAGAGAGAGAGAAACAGTGTGGGAGGAGAGAGAGAGATAAACACTGGGGGAGAGAGAGAGAGAAACATTGGTGGGAGGAGAGAGAGAAAGACTGGGGTAGAGTGAGAGAGAAACACTGGGGGGGGAGAGAGAGAGAAACAATGTGGGAGAGACAGAAACATTGGGGAGAGCGTGAGAGAGAGAAACACTGGGGGGAGAGAGAGAGAGAGAAACACTGGGGGGAGAGAGAGAGAGAAACACTGGGGGGTGAGGGACAAACACTGGGGGACAGAGAGAAAAATACTGTGGGGAGAGAGAGTGAAACACTGGAGGGAGAGAGAGAGAAACACTGGGGAGAGAGAGAGAAACACTGGGGAGAGAGAGAGAAACACTGAAGGGATAGAGAGAGAGGAACAATGGGGGGAGAGAGAGAGAAACACTGGGGGAGAAAGAGAGAGAGAGAGACACTGGGTGGAGAGAGAGAGAGAATCACTGGGGGGTGAGGGAGAGAGATATACACTGTGGGGAGAGAGAGAGAAACACTGGGGGAGGAGAGAGAGAAAAACTGCGGAGAGAGAGAGATAAACACTGCGGGGGGGGGGGGGGAGAGAGAGAAACACATGGGGGAGAGAGATAAACACTGGGTGGAGAAAGAGAGAGAGAAATACTTGGGGGAGAGAGAGAGAGAGAATCATTGGGGGAGAGAGTGAGAAACACTGGTGGGAGAGAGAGAGAGAGAGAAACACGGGGGGACAGAGAGAAACACTGGGGGGTTAGAGAGCGAAACGCTGGGGGAGAGAGTGAAATACTGGGCAAGAGAGAGAGAAACACTGGGCGGTATCGAGGGGGAGAGAGAAACACTGGGGGGAGAGAGAGAGAGAAACACTGGGGGGAGGCAGAGAGTAAAACTGGTGGGAGAGAGAGAGAGAGAGAGAGAAACACTGGGGGAGAATGAGAGAGAAACACTGGGGGAGAGACAGAGAGAAACACTGGGGGTTGAGGGAGAGAGAGAAACACTGTGGGGAGAGAGAGAGAAACACTGGGGTGAGAGAGAGAGGAAAAGTGGGGGAGGAGAGAGGGAGAGAGAGAAACATTGCGGGGAGAGAAAGAGAGAAACACTGGTGGAGCAGAGAGAGAGAGTGAAACACTGGAGGGATAGAGATAGAGGAAAACTGGGGGGAGAGAGAGAGAGAAACACTGCGGGGGAGGCAGAGAGTAAAACTGGTGGGAGACAGAGAGAGAGAGAGAGAGAGAGAAACACTGCGGGGGAGGCAGAGAGTAAAACTGGTGGGAGAGAGAGAGAGAGTGAGAGAAACACTGGGGGAGAATGAGAGAGAAACACTGGGGGAGAGACAGAGAGAAACACTGGGGGTTGAGGGAGAGAGAGAAACACTGTGGGGAGAGAGAGAGAAACACTGGGGTGGAGAGAGAGAAACACTGGGGAGAGAGAGAGAGATAAATAATTGGGGGAGAGAGAGAGAAACACAGGGGGAGAGAGGGAGAAACACTGGTGGGAGATAGAGAGAAACACTGTGGGAGGAGAGAGAGAATCACTGGGTGGACAGAGAGAGAAACACTGGGGGGAGGAGAGAGAGAGAAACAATGGGGCAGAGAGAGAGAAACACTGAGGGGGGGGGGGAGAGAGAGGGAGAGAGAAACACTGGGGGAGAGAGAGAGAGAGACACTGGTGGAGGAGGGAGATAAACACTGGGGGAAGAGAGAGAGAAACGCTGGGCGGAGGGAGATAGGGATATTGAAAAACACTGAGGGGAGAAAGAGAGAGAGAAATACTGGGGGGAGAGAGAGAAACACTGGGGGAGAGAGGGAGAAACACTGGGGGAGATAGAGAGAAAGAGAGAAACACTGGGGGAGAGAGAGAAACACTGGGGGAGATAGAGAGAAACACTGGGCGGAGAGAAAGGGAGAGAGAAACACTTGGGGGAGGGAGAGAGAGAAACACTGTGGGAGGAGAGAGAGAGAAACACTGGGGGAGGAGAGAGAGAAACACTGGGGGGAGAGAGAGAGAAACACTGGGGGGAGGAGAGAGAGAGAAACACTGGGGAAATAAAGAGATATGAACACTGGGGGGAGAGAGAGAGCGAAACACTGTGGGGAGGAGAGAGAGAAACAATGGGGGGAGAGAGATAAACACTGGGTGGAGAAAGAGAGAAAGAAATACTTGGGGGAGAGAGAGAGAGAAACACTGGGGGAGAGAGGGAGAAACACTGGGGGAGAGAGGGAGAAACACTGGGGGGAGAGAGAGAAATACTGTGGGAGAAGAGAGAGAGAAACATTGGGGGAGGAGAGAGAGAAATACTGGGGGAGAGAGAGAGAAACACTGTGGGAGGAGAGAGAGAATCCCAGGGTGAACAGAGAGTTAAACACTGAGTGGAGGAGAGAGAGAGAAACACTGGGGGGAGAGAGAGAGAGAGAGAGAGAAACAATGGGGGAGAGAGAGAAACATTGGGGGAGATGGAGAGAAAGACTGGGCGGAGAGAAAGGGAGAGAGAAACACTGGGGGGGGGGTGAGAGAGAGAAACACTGGGGGAGGAGAGAGAAACATTGGGGGGAGAGAGAGAGAAAGACTCTGGGAGGAGAGAGAGAGAAACGCTGGGTGGACAGAGAGAGAAACACTGGGGGGAGGAGAGAGAGAGAAACAGTGTGGGAGGAGAGAGAGAGATAAACACTGGGGGAGAGAGAGAGAGAAACATTGGTGGGAGGAGAGAGAGAAAGACTGGGGTAGAGTGAGAGAGAAACACTGGGGGGGAGAGAGAGAGAAACAATGTGGGAGAGACAGAAACATTGGGGAGAGCGTGAGAGAGAGAAACACTGGGGGGAGAGAGAGAGAGAGAAACACTGGGGGGAGAGAGAGAGAGAAACACTGGGGGGTGAGGGACAAACACTGGGGGACAGAGAGAGAAATACTGTGGGGAGAGAGAGTGAAACACTGGAGGGAGAGAGAGAGAAACACTGGGGAGAGAGAGAGAAACACTGGGGAGAGAGAGAGAAACACTGAAGGGATAGAGAGAGAGGAACACTGGGGGGAGAGAGAGAGAAACACTGGGGGAGAAAGAGAGAGAGAGACACTGGGTGGAGAGAGAGAGAGAATCACTGGGGGGTGAGGGAGAGAGATATACACTGTGGGGAGAGAGAGAGAAACACTGGGGGAGGAGAGAGAGAAAAACTGCGGAGAGAGAGAGATAAACACTGCGGGGGGGGGGGGGGGGGAGAGAGAAACACAGGGGGGAGAGAGATAAACACTGGGTGGAGAAAGAGAGAGAGAAATACTTGGGGGAGAGAGAGAGAGAGAAACATTGGGGGAGAGAGGGAGAAACACTGGTGGGAGAGAGAGAGAGAGAGACACGGGGGGACAGAGAGAAACACTGGGGGGTTAGAGAGCGAAACGCTGGGGGAGAGAGTGAAATACTGGGCAAGAGAGAGAGAAACACTGGGCGGTATAGAGGGGGAGAGAGAAACACTGGGGGGAGAGAGAGAGAGAAACACTGGGGGGAGGCAGAGAGTAAAACTGGTGGGAGAGAGAGAGAGAGAGAGAAACACTGGGGGAGAATGAGAGAGAAACACTGGGGGAGAGACAGAGAGAAACACTGGGGGTTGAGGGAGAGAGAGAAACACTGTGGGGAGAGAGAGAGAAACACTGGGGTGAGAGAGAGAGGAAAAGTGGGGGAGGAGAGAGGGAGAGAGAGAAACATTGCGGGGAGAGAAAGAGAGAAACACTGGTGGAGCAGAGAGAGAGAGTGAAACACTGGAGGGATAGAGATAGAGGAAAACTGGGGGGAGAGAGAGAGAGAAACACTGCGGGGGAGGCAGAGAGTAAAACTGGTGGGAGAGAGAGAGAGAGAGAGAGAAACACTGCGGGGGAGGCAGAGAGTAAAACTGGTGGGAGAGAGAGAGAGAAACACTGGGGGAGAATGAGAGAGAAACACTGGGGGAGAGACAGAGAGAAACACTGGGGGAGAGACAGAGAGAAACACTGGGGGTTGAGGGAGAGAGAGAAACACTGTGGGGAGAGAGAGAGAAACACTGGGGTGGAGAGAGAGAAACACTGGGGAGAGAGAGAGAGAGAGGGAAACACTGGGGGAGGGAGAGAGAGAGAAACACTGGGTGGAGAAAGAGAGAGATAAATAATTGGGGGAGAGAGAGAGAAACACAGGGGGAGAGAGGGAGAAACACTGTGGGAGGAGAGAGAGAATCACTGGGTGGACAGAGAGAGAAACACTGGGGGGAGGAGAGAGAGAGAAACACTGGGGCAGAGAGAGAGAAACACTGAGGGGGGGGGGGAAGAGAGAGGGAGAGAGAAACACTGGGAGAGAGAGAGAGAGAGACACTGGTGGAGGAGGGAGATAAACACTGGGGGAAGAGAGAGAGAAACGCTGGGCGGAGGGAGATAGGGATATTGAAAAAAACTGAGGGGAGAAAGCGAGAGAGAAATACTGGGGGGAGAGAGAGAAACACTGGGGGAGAGAGGGAGAAACACTGGGGGAGATAGAGAGAAAGAGAGAAACACTGGGGGAGAGAGAGAAACACTGGGGGAGATAGAGAGAAACACTGGGCGGAGAGAAAGGGAGAGAGAAACACTTGGGGGAGGGAGAGAGAGAAACAATGTGGGAGGAGAGAGAGAGAAACACTGGGGGAGGAGAGAGAGAAAAACTGGGGGGAGAGAGAGAGAAACACTGGGGGGAGGAGAGAGAGAGAAACACTGGGGAAATAAAGAGATATAAACATTGGGGGGAGAGAGAGAGAGAAACACTGTGGGGAGGAGAGAGAGAAAGATTGTGGGAGAGAGAGAGAGAAACACTGGGGGGAGAGAGATAAACACTGGGTGGAGAAAGAGAGAGAGAAAGACTGGGGGAGAGAGGGAGAAACACTGGGGGGAGAGATAGAAATACTGTGGGAGAAGAGAGAGAGAAACATTGGGGGAGGAGAGAGAGAAACACTGGGGGAGAGAGCGAGAAACACTGTGGGAGGAGAGAGAGAATCCCAGGGTGAACGGAGAGTTGAACACTGAGTGGAAGAGAGAGAGAGAAACACTGGGGGGAGAGAGAGAGATAAACACTGGGGGGAGAGAGAGAGAGAAACATTGGAGGAGAGAGGGAGAAACAATGGTGGGAGAGAGAGAGAGAGAAACACTGGGGGGAGAAAGAGGGAGAGAGAGAAACAATGGGGAGAGAGAGAAACATTGGGGGAGATGGAGAGAAAGACTGGGCGGAGAGAAAGGGAGAGAGAAACACTGGGGGGGGGGGGTGAGAGAGAGAAACACTGGGGGAGGAGAGAGAAACATTGGGGGGAGAGAGAGAGAAACACTCTGGGAGGAGAGAGAGAGAAACGCTGGGTGGACAGAGAGAGAAACACTGGGGGGAGGAGAGAGAGAGAAACAGTGTGGGAGGAGAGAGAGAGATAAACACTGGGGGAGAGAGAGAGAGAAACATTGGGGGGAGGAGTGAGAGAAAGACTGGGGTAGAGTGAGAGAGAAATACTGGGGGGGAGAGAGAGAGAAACAATGTGGGAGAGAGAGAAACATTGGGGAGAGCGTGAGAGAGAGAAACACTGGGGGGAGAGAGAGAGAGAGAAACACTGGGGGGAGAGAGAGAGAGAAACACTGGGGGAGAGACAGAGAGAAACACCGGGGGTTGAGGGAGAGAGAGAAACACTGTGGGGAGAGAGAGAGAAACACTGGGGTGGAGAGAGAGAAACACTGGGGAGAGAGAGAGAGAGAGGGAAACACTGGGGGAGGGAGAGAGAGAGAAACACTGGGTGGAGAAAGAGAGAGATAAATAATTGGGGGAGAGAGAGAGAAACACAGGGGGAGAGAAAGAGAGAAACACTGGGGGTTGAGGGAGAGAGAGAAACACTGTGGGGAGAGAGAGAGAAACACTGGGGGAGGGAGAGAGAGAGAAACACTGGGTGGAGAAAGAGAGAGATAAATAATTGGGGGAGAGAGAGAGAAACACAGGGGGAGAGACAGAGAGAAACACTGGGGGTTGAGGGAGAGAGAGAAACACTGTGGGGAGAGAGAGAGAAACACTGGGGTGGAGAGAGAGAAACACTGGGGAGAGAGAGAGAGAGAGGGAAACACTGGGGGAGGGAGAGAGAGAGAAACACTGGGTCGAGAAAGAGAGAGATAAATAATTGGGGGAGAGAGAGAGAAACACAGGGGGAGAGACAGAGAGAAACACTGGGGGTTGAGGGAGAGAGAGAAACACTGTGGGGAGAGAGAGAGAAACACTGGGGTGGAGAGAGAGAAACACTGGGGAGAGAGAGAGAGAGAGGGAAACACTGGGGGAGGGAGAGAGAGAGAAACACTGGGTGGAGAAAGAGAGAGATAAATAATTGGGGGAGAGAGAGAGAAACACAGGGGGAGAGACAGAGAGAAACACTGGGGGTTGAGGGAGAGAGAGAAACACTGTGGGGAGAGAGAGAGAAACACTGGGGTGGAGAGAGAGAAACACTGGGGAGAGAGAGAGAGAGAGGGAAACACTGGGGCAGAGAGAGAGAAACACTGAGGGGGGGGAGAGAGAGATGGAGAGAGAAACACTGGGGGAGAGAGAGAGAGAGACACTGGTGGAGGAGGGAGATAAACACTGGGGGAAGAGAGAGAGAAACGCTGGGCGGAGGGAGATAGGGATATTGAAAAACACTGAGGGGAGAAAGAGAGAGAGAAATACTGGGGGGAGAGAGAGAAACACTGGGGGAGAGAGGGAGAAACACTGGGGAAGATAGAAAGAAAGAGAGAAACACTGGGGGAGAGAGAGAAACACTGGGGGAGATAGAGAGAAACACTGGGCGGAGAGAAAGGGAGAGAGAAACACTTTGGGGAGGGAGAGAGAGAAACACTGTGGGAGGAGAGAGAGAGAAACACTGGGGAAGGAGAGAAAGAGAAACACTGGGGGGAGAGAGAGAGAAACACTGGGGGGAGGAGAGAGAGAGAAACACTGGGGAAATAAAGAGATATAAACACTGGGGGGAGAGAGAGAGAGAAACACTGTGGGGAGGAGAGAGAGAAAGATTGTGGGAGAGAGAGAGAGAAACAATGGGGGGAGAGAGATAAACACTGGGTGGAGAAAGAGAGAAAGAAACACTTGGGGGAGAGAGAGAGAGAAAAACTGGGGGAGAGAGGGAGAAACACTGGGGGAGAGAGGGAGAAACACTGGGGGGAGAGAGAGAAATACTGTGGGAGAAGAGAGAGAGAAACATTGGGGGAGGAGAGAGAGAAACACTGGGGGAGAGGGAGAGAAACACTGTGGGAGGAGAGAGAGAATCCCAGGGTGAACAGAGAGTTAAAGACTGAGTGGAGGAGAGAGAGAGAAACACTGGGGGGAGAGAGAGAGAGATAAACACTGTGGGGAGAGAGAGAGAGAAACATTGTAGGAGAGAGGGAGAAACAATGGTGGGAGAGAGAGAGATAGAAACACTGAGGGGAGAAAGAGGGAGAGAGAGAAACAATGGGGGAGAGAGAGAAACATTGGGGGAGATGGAGAGAAAGACTGGGCGGAGAGAAAGGGAGAGAGAAACACTGGGGGAGGGGGTGAGAGAGAGAAACACTGGGGGAGGAGAGAGAAACATTGGGGGGAGAGAGAGAGAAACACTCTGGGAGGAGAGAGAGAGAAACGCTGGGTGGACAGAGAGAGAAACACTGGGGGAGGAGAGAGAGAGAGAAACAGTGTGGGAGGAGAGAGAGAGATAAACACTGGGGGAGAGAGAGAGAGAAACATTGGGGGGAGGAGAGAGAGAAACACTGGTGTAGAGTGAGAGAGAAACACTGGGGGGGAGAGAGAGAGAAACAATGTGGGAGAGAGAGAAACATTGGGGAGAGCGTGAGAGAGAGAAACACTGGGGGGAGAGAGAGAGAAACACTGGGGGGAGAGAGAGAGAGAAACACTGGGGGGTGAGGGACAAACACTGGGGGAGAGAGAGAGAAATACTGGGGGGAGAGAGAGTGAAACACTGGAGGGAGAGAGAGAGAAACACTGGGGAGAGAGAGAGAAACAGAAACACTGGGGGGTGAGGGACAAACACTGGGGGAGAGAGAGAGAAATACTGGGGGGAGAGAGAGAGGAAAAGTGGGGGAGGAGAGAGGGAGAGAGAGAAACATTGCGGGGAGAGAAAGAGAGAAGCACTGGGGTAGCAGAGAGAGAGTGAAACACTGGAGGGATAGAGGTAGAGAGTTACACTGGGGGGAGAGAGAGAGAGTGAAACATTGGGGGGAGAGAGAGAGAAGCACTGTGGGAGGAGAGAGAGAATCAAAGGGTGGACAGAGAGAGAAACTCTGAGTGGAGGAGAGAGAGAGAAACACTGGGGGGAGAGAAAGAGATAAACACTGGGGGAGAGAGAGAGATAAACCCTGGGGGCGAGAGGGAGAAACACTGGTGGGAGAGAGCGAGAGAATCACAGGTGGGAAAGAGATAAACACTGGGGGGAGAAAGAGAGAGAAACACTGGGGGAGAGAGGGAGAAACACTGGTGGGAGAGAGAGAGAGAGAGAGAAACAATGGGGGGAGAAAGAGAGAGAGAGAGAAACACTGGAGGAAAGAGAGAAACACTGGTGGGAGATAGGGAGAAACACTGTGGGAGAAGAGAAAGAATCACTGGGTGGATAGAGAGAGAAACACTGGGGGGAGGAGAGAGAGAGAAACACTGGGGGGAGGAGAGAGAGAGAAACACTGGGGCAGAGAGAGAGAAACACTGAGGGGGGAGAGAGAGAAACACTGAGGGGGGAGAGAGAGGGAGAGAGAAACACTGGGGGGAGAGAGGGAGAAATACTGTGGGAGAAGAGAGAGAGAAACACTGGGGGGTGAGGGACAAACACTGGGGGGAGAGAGAGAGAAATACTGGGGGGAGAGAGAGTGAAACACTGGAGGGAGAGAGAGAGAGAAACACTGGGGAGAGAGAGAGAGAAACACTGGGGGGAGATAGAGAGAAACACTGGGGGGAGATAGAGAGAAACACTGGGGGGAGAGAGAGAGAGATACTGGGGTGAGAGAGAGAGAGGAAAATTGGGGGAGGAGAGAGGGAGAGAGAGAAACATTGCGGGGAGAGAAAGAGAGAAACACAGGAGGGATAGAGAGAGAGGAACACTGGGGGGAGAGAGAGAGAGAGAGAGAGAGAAACACTGGGGGAGAAAGAGAGAGAGAGAAACAATGGGGGGTGAGAGAGAGATATATACACTGGGGAGAGAGAGAGAGAAACACTGGTGGGGAGAGAGAGAAACACTGGGGGAGAAAGAGAGAGAGAAATACTTGGGGTAGAGAGAGGGAGAAACACTGGGGGAGAGAGGGAGGAACGCTGGTGGGAGAGAGAGAGAGAGAGAGAGAAACACGGGGGGAGAGAGAGAAACACTGGGGGGAGAGAGAGAAAGACTGGGGAGAGGGGAGAGAGAGAAACACTGGGGGGGTGAGAGAGCGAAACGCTGGGGGAGAGAGTGAAACACTGGGTTAGAGAGAGAGAAACACTGGGGGGGGGAGAGAGGGAGAGAGAAACACTTGGGGGAGAGAGAGAGAAACACTGAGGGAGAAGAGAGAGAAACACTGGGGTGAGAGAGAGAGAAACAGTGTGGGAGGAGAGAGAGAGAAACACTTGGGGAGGAGAGAGAGAAACACTGGGGGGAGAGAGAGAGAAGCACTGTGGGAGGAGAGAGAGAATCACAGGGTGGACAGAGAGAGAAACTCTGGGTGGAGGAGAGAGAGAGAAACACGGGGGGGAGAGAAATAGATAAACACTGGGGGAGAGAGAGAGAGAAACCCTGGGGGAGAGAGGGAGAAACACTGGTGGGAGAGAGCAAGAGAATCACAGGGGGGAAAGAGATAAACACTGGGGGGAGAAAGATTGAGAAACACTGGGGGAGAGAGGGAGAAACACTGGTGGGAGAGAGAGAGAGAATCACTGGGGGGAGAAAGAGAGAGAGAGAGAAACAATGGGGGAGAGAGAGAAACACTGGTGGGAGATAGAGAGAAACACTGTGGGAGGAGAGAGAGAATCACTGGGTGGATAGAGAGAGAAAAACTGGGGGGAGGTGAGAGAGAGAAACACTGGGGCAAAGAGAGAGAAACACTGAGGGGGGGGGGGGAGAGAGGGAGAGAGAAACACTGGGGGAGAGAGAGAGAGAGACACTGGTGGAGGAGGGAGATAAACACTGGGGGAAGAGAGAGAGAAAAGCTGGGCGGAGGGAGGTAGGGATATTGAAAAACACTGAGGGGAGAAAGAGAGAGAGAAATACTGGGGGGAGAGAGAGAAACACTGGGGGAGAGAGGGAGAAACACTGGGGGAGATAGAGAGAAAGAGAGAAACACTGGGGGAGAGAGAGAAACAATGGGGGAGATAGAGAGAAACACTGGGCGGAGAGAAAGGCAGAGAGAAACACTTGGGGGGGGGGGGGAGAGAGAGAAACACTGTGGGAGGAGAGAGAGAGAAACACTGGGGGAGGAGAGAGAGAAACACAGGGGGGAGAGAGAGAGAGAAACACTGGGGGGAGAGAGAGAAACACTGGGGGGAGGAGAGAGAGAGAAACACTGGGGAAATAGAGAGAGATAAACACTGGGGGAGAGAGAGAGAGAAACACTGCGGGGAGGAGAGAGAGAAAGATTGTGGGAGAGAGAGAGAGAAACACTGGGGGTAGAGAGGGAAACACTGTGGGGAGACAGAGAAACACTGGGGAGATAGAGAAACATTGGGGAAAGCGAGAGAGAGAGAGAAGCACTGGGGGGAGAGAGAGAGAAACACTGAGGGGAGAGAGAGAGAGAGAAACACTGGGGGGTGAGGGAGAAACACTGGGGGGAGAGAGAGAGAAACACTGGGGCGAGAGAGACGGAGAGAGACACTGGGGGGGGAGAGAGAGAGAATCACTGTGGGGTGAGGGAGAGAGATATACACTATGGGGAGAGAGAGAAACACAGGGGGGAGAGAGATACACACTGGGTGGAGAAAGAGAGAGAGAAATACTTGGGGGAGAGAGAGAGAGAAACACTGGGGGAGAGAGGGAGAAATACTGGTGGGAGAGAGAGAGAGAGAGAGAAACACGGGGGGACAGAGAGAAACACTGGGGGGTTAGAGAGCGAAACGCTGGGGGAGAGAGTGAAATACTGGGCAAGAGAGAGAGAAACACTGGGCGGTATAGAGAGGGAGAGAGAAACACTGGGGGGAGAGAGAGAGAGAAACACTGGGGGAGGAGAGAGAGAAACACTGGGGGGAGAGAGAGAGAAATACTGTGGGAGAAGAGAGAGAGAAACATTGGAGGAGGAGAGAGCGAAACACTGGTGGAGAGAGAGAGAAACACTGTGGGAGGAGAGAGAGAATCCCAGGGTGAACAGAGAGTTAAACACTGAGTGGAGGAGAGAGAGAGAAACACTGGGGGGAGAGAGAGAGATAAACACTGGGGGGAGAGAGAGAGAGAAACATTGGAGGAGCGAGGGAGAAACAATGGTGGGAGAGAGAGAGAGAGAAACAATGGGGGAGAAAGAGAGAGAGAGAAAAACAATGGGGGAGAGAGAGAAACATTGGGGGAGATAGAGAGAAAGACTGGGCGGAGAGAAAGGGAGAGAGAAACACTGGGGGGGGGGTGAGAGAGAGAAACACTGGGGGAGGAGAGAGAGAAACATTGGGGGGAGAGATAGAGAAACACTCTGGGAGGAGAGAGAGAGAAACGCTGGGTGGACAGAGAGAGAAACACTGGGGGGAGGAGAGAGAGAGAGACAGTGTGGGAGGAGAGAGAGAGATAAACACTGGGGGAGATAGAGAGAGAAACACTGGGGGGAGGAGAGAGAGAAAGACTGGGGGGAGGAGAGAGAGAAAGACTGGGGGAGAGTGAGAGAGAAACACTGGGGGGAGAGAGAGAGAAAAACTGGTGGGTGAGAGAGTGATAGAGAGAGAAACACTGGGGGAGAAAGAGAGAGAGAGAAACACTGGGGAGAGAGAGAGAGAGTAACACTGGGGGGTGAGGGAGAGAGAGATGCACTGTTGGGAGAGAGAGAGAAACACTGACGAGAGAGAGGGAGATATAAACACTGGGGTGAGGGAGAGAGAAGCACAGGGGATAGAGAGTGAGAGAGAAACACTGGGGGGAGAGAGAGAGAAAAACTGGTGGGTGAGAGAGTGATAGAGAGAGAAACACTGGGGGAGAAAGAGAGAGAGAGAAACACTGGGGGAGAAAGTGAGAGAGAAATACTTGGGGAGAGAGAGAGAGAAACATTGGGGGAGAGAGAGAGAGAAACACTGGTGAGAGAGAGAGAGAGAGAGAGAGAGAGAGAGAGAGATAGAGAGAGAGAAACACTGGGGGGAGAAAGAAAGAGAGAGAGAAACACGGGGGGAGAGAGAGAAACACTGGGGGGAGTGAGAGAAACACTGGGGGGAGAGAGAGAAACACTGGGGGGAGAGAGAGAAACACTGGGGGGAGAGAGAGAAACACCGGGGGGAGGAGAGAGAGAGAAACACTGGGGGGTGAGAGAGAGAAACGCTGGGGGAGGGAGTGAAACACTGGGTTGGAGAGAGAGAAACACTGGGGGGAGAGAGAGGGAGAGAGAAACACTGGGGGGAGAGAGAGTGAGAAACACTGGGGGAGGAGAGAGATAAACACTGGGGGGAGAGAGAGAGAAACACTGTGGGAGGAGAGAGAGAGAAACACTGGTGGAGGAGAGAGAGAAACACTGGTGGAGGAGAGAGAGAAACACTGGGAGTAGAGAGAGAGAAACACTGGGGGGAGAGAGAGGGAGAGAGAAACAGTGGGGGCTGAGAGAGAGAGAAACACTGGGGGAGGAGAGAGAGAAACACTGGGGAAGAGAGGGCGAAACACTGGTGGGAGAGAGAGAGAAACACTGAGTGGAGGAGAGGGAGAGAAACACTGGGGGGAGAGAGAGAGATAAACACTGGGGAGAGAGAGAGAGAGAAACACTGGAGCGAGAGAGAGAAACATTGGGGGAGAGAGCGAGAAACACTGCTGGGAGAGAGAGAGAGAGAGAGAGAGAGAAACACTGGGGGGAGAAATGGAGATAGAGAGAAACACTGGGGAAGAGAAAGAAACACTGGGGGAGATAGAGAGAAAGAATGGGCGGAGAGAAAGGGAGAGAGAAACACTGGGGGGGAGAGAGAGAAACACTTTGGGAGGAGAGAGAGAGAAACACTGGGGGAGGAGAGAGAGCAACACTGGGGGGAGAGAGAGAGGAACACTGTGGGATGAGAGAGGGAGAAACACTGGGTGGACAGTGAGAGAACACTGGGGGGAGGAGAGAGAGAGAAACACTGGGGGGAGAGAGAGAGATAAACACTGGGGGGAAAGAGAGAGAGAAACACTGTGGGGAGGAGAGAGAGAAAGACTGGGGGAGAGAGAGAGAAACACTGGGGGGAGAGAGAGAGAGAGAGACACTGTGGGGAGAGAGAGAAACACTGGGGGGAGAGAGAGTGAAACACTGTAGGGAGAGAGATGGAAACACTGAGCGGGGGGAGAGAGAGAGAGAGAGACTGGGGGGAGAGAGAGAGAGGAACACTGGGGGAGGAGTGAGAGAGAGTGAAAGACTGGAGGGATAGAGAGATGGGAACACTGGGGGGAGAGAGAGAGAGAGAAACACTGGAGAGAGAGAGAGAAACACTGGGGGGAGAGAGAGAGAAACACTGGCGAGAGAGACAGATATAAACACTGGGGGTGAGGGAGATAGAAACACAGGGGGTAGAGAGATAAACACTGGGGGGAGAAAGTGAGAGAGAAATACATGGGGGAGAGAGAGAGAATCATTGGGGGAGAGAGGGAGAAACACTGGGGGAGGAGAGAGATAAACACGGGGGGGAGAGAGAGAGAAACACTGTGGGAGGAGAGAGAGAGAAACACTGGTGGAGGAGAGAGAGAAACACTGGTGGAGGAGAGGGAGAAACACTGGTGGAGGAGAGAGAGAAACACTGGGAGTAGAGAGAGAGAAACACTGGGGGGAGAGAGAGGGAGAGAGAAACAGTGGGGGGAGAGAGAGAGAGAAACAACGGGGGAGGAGAGAGAGAAACACTGGGGAAGAGAGGGCGAAACACTGGTGGGAGAGAGAGAAACACTGAGTGGAGGAGAGGGAGAGAAACACTGGGGGGAGAGAGAGAGATAAACACTGGGGGGAGAGAGGGAGAAACACTGGGGGGAGAGAGGGAGAAACACTGTGGAAGGAGGAATTGATTCACTGGGTGGACAGAGAGAGAAACACTGAGGGGAGGAGATAGAGAGAAACACTGTGGGGAGAGAGAGAGAGAGACATTGGGGAGAGCGAGAGAGAGAGAAACAATGGGTTGAGAAAGGAGATAGAGAGAGTTAGAAACACTGGGGGGAGAGAGAGAGAGAAACACTGGGGGTGAGGGAGAAACACTGGGGGGAGAGAGAGAGAAAAACTGTGGGGAGAGAGAGAAAAACTGGGGAGAGAGAGAAACATTGGGGAGAGCGAGAGGGAGAGAAACACTGGGGGGAGAGAGAGAGAGAGCAACACTTGAGGGGAGAGAGAGAGAGAGAAACACTGGGGGGTGAGGGAGAAACACTGGGGGGAGAGAGAGAGAAACACTGGGGAGAGAGAGTGAAACACTGGGGAGAGAGAGTGAAACACTGGGGAGAGAGAGTGAAACACTGGGGAGAGAGAGTGAAACACTGGGGAGAGAGAGTGAAACACTGGGGAGAGAGAGTGAAACACTGGGGAGAGAGAGTGAAACACTGGGGGGAGATAGAGAGAAACGTTGGGGGGAGGAGAGAGATTGAAACACTGGGGGGTGAGAGAGTGAAACGCGAGGGGAGAGAGTGAAACACTGGGTTAGAGAGAGAGAAACACTGGGGGAGAGAGGGAGAGAGAAACACTGGGGGGAGAGAGACAGAGAAATACTGGGGGGGGAGAGAGAGAAACACTGGGGGGAGTGAGAGAGAAACACTGGGGGGTGATGGAGAGAGAGAAACACTGTGGGGAGAGAGATAGAAACACTGGGGGGAGAGAGAGAGAAACACTGCGGGGAGAGAGAGAGAGGAACAGTGGGGTGGAGAGAGAGAAACAGTGGTGGGAGAGAAAGAGAGAAACACTGGAGGAGGAGTGAGAGAGAGTGAAACACTGGAGGGCTGGAGAGAGAGGAACACTGGGGGGGGGAGAGAGAGAGTGAAACACTGGGGAGAGAGAGAGAGAAACGTTGGGGGGAGGAGAGAGATTGAAACACTGGGGGGTGAGAGAGTGAAACGCGAGGGGAGAGAGTGAAACACTGGGTGAGAGAGAGAGAAACACTGGGGGAGAGAGAGGGAGAGAGAAACACTGGGGGGAGAGAGACAGAGAAATACTGGGGGGGAGAGAGAGAAACACTGGGGGGAGTGAGAGAGAAACACTGGGGGGTGATGGAGAGAGAGAAACACTGTGGGGAGAGAGACAGAAACACTGGGGGGAGAGAGAGAGAAACACTGCGGGGAGAGAGAGAGAGGAACAGTGGGGTGGAGAGAGGGAGAGGGAGAAACAGTGGTGGGAGAGAAAGAGAAACACTGGAGGAGGAGTGAGAGAGAGTGAAACACTGGAGGGCTGGAGAGAGAGGAACACTGGGGGGGGGAGAGAGAGTGTGAAACACTGGGGAGAGAGAGAGAAACACTGGGGGGGGAGAGAGAAAAACTGGTGGGTTAGAGAGAGAGAGAAGCACTGGGGGAGAAAGAGAGAGAGAGAAAAACACTGGGGGGAGAGAAAGAGAGAAACACTGGGGGGTGCGGGAGAGAGAGATGCACTGTGGGGAGAGAGAGAGAAACACTGGCGAGAGAGAAATATAAACACTTGGGGGGAGAGAGAGAGAAACACAGGGGGGAGAGAGATAAACACTGGGGGGAGAAAGAGAGAGAGAAATACTTGGGGGAGAGAGAGATAGAAACTTTGGGGGAGAGAGTGAGAAACACTGGAGGGAGAGAGAGTGAGAGAGAGAGAGGAACACTGGGGGGAGAAAGAGAGAGAGAGAGAAACACGGGGGGAGAGAGAGAAACACTGGGGGGAGAGAGTGAAACACTGGGGGGAGGAGAGAGAGAGAAACACTGGGGGGAGAGAGAGAGAAACACTGGTGGAGGAGAGAGAGAAACACTGGTGGAGGAGACAGAGAAACACTGGTGGAGGAGAGAGGGAGAAACACTGTGGAAGGAGGAATTGATTCACTGGGTGGACAGAGAGAGAAACACTGAGGGGAGGAGAGAGAGAGAAACACTGTGGGGAGAGAGAGAGAGAAACATTGGGGAGAGCGAGAGAGAGAGAGAAACAATTGGTTGAGAAGGAGATAGAGAGAGTGAGAAACACTGGGGGGAGAGAGAGACAGAAACACTGGGGGTGAGGGAGAAACACTGGGGGGAGAGAGAGAGAAAAACTGTGGGTAGAGAGAGAAAAACTGGGGAGAGAGAGAAACATTGGGGAGAGCGAGAGGGAGAGAAACACTGGGGGGAGAGAGAGAGAAACACTGGGGAGAGAGAGTGAAACACTGGGGAGAGAGAGTGAAACACTGGGGAGAGAGAGTGAAACACTGGGGAGAGATAGATAGAAACATTGGGGGGAGATAGAGAGAAACATTGGGGGGAGGAGAGAGATTGAAACACTGGGGGTTGAGAGAGTGAAACGCGAGGGGAGAGAGTGAAACACTGGGTTAGAGAGAGAGAAACACTGGGGGGAGAGAGAGGGAGAGAGAAACAATGGGGGGAGAGAGAGAGAGGAACAGTGGGGTGGAGAGAGGGAGAGAGAGAAACAGTGGTGGGAGAGAAAGAGAGAAACACTGGAGGAGGAGTGAGAGAGAGTGAAACACTGGAGGGATAGAGAGAGAGGAACACTCGGGGGGAGAGAGAAAGTGAAACACTGGGGAGAGACAGAGAAACACTTGGGGGGAGAGAGAGAAAAACTGGTGGGTTAGAGAGAGAGAGAAGCACTGGGGGAGAAAGAGAGAGAGAGAAACATTGGGGGGAGAGAGAGAGAAACACTGGGGGGAGAGAGAGAGAGGAACAGTGGGGTGGAGAGAGGGAGAGAGAGAAACAGTGGTGGGAGAGAAAGAGAGAAACACTGGAGGAGGAGTGAGAGAGAGTGAAACACTGGAGGGATAGAGAGGCAGGAACACTGGGGGGGAGAGAGAGAGTGAAACACTGGGGAGAGAGAGAGAAACACTGGGGGGGAGAGAGAGAAAAACTGGTGGGTTAGAGAGAGAGAGAAGCACTGGGGGAGATAGAGAGAAAGAGAAACATTGGGGGAGAGAAAGAGAGAAACACTGGGGGGTGCGGGAGAGAGAGATGCACTGTGGGGAGAGAGAGAGAAACACTGGCGAGAGAGAGAGATATAAACACTGGGGGAGAGAGAGAGAGAAACACAGGGGGGAGAGAGATAAACACTGGGGGGAGAAAGAGAGAGAGAAATACTTGGGGGAGAGAGAGATAGAAACTTTGGGGGAGAGAGTGAGAAACACTGGTGGGAGAGAGAGTGAGAGAGAGAGAGAAACACTGGGGGGAGAAAGAGAGAGAGAGAGAAACACGGGGTGAGAGAGAGAAACACTGGGGGGAGAGAGTGAAACACTGGGGGGAGGAGAGAGAGGAACACTGGTGGGGGAGAGAGAGAGTGAAACACTGGGGAGAGAGAGAGAAACACTGGGGGGGGAGAGAGAAAAACTGGTGGGTTAGAGAGAGAGAGAAGCACTGGGGGAGAAAGAGAGAGAGAGAAAAACACTGGGGGGAGAGAAAGAGAGAAACACTGGGGGGTGCGGGAGAGAGAGATGCACTGTGGGGAGAGAGAGAGAAACACTGGCGAGAGAGAAATATAAACACTTGGGGGGAGAGAGAGAGAAACACAGGGGGGAGAGAGATAAACACTGGGGGGAGAAAGAGAGAGAGTAATACTTGGGGGAGAGAGAGATAGAAACTTTGGGGGAGAGAGTGAGAAACACTGGAGGGAGAGAGAGTGAGAGAGAGAGAGGAACACTGGGGGGAGAAAGAGAGAGAGAGAGAAACACGGGGGGAGAGAGAGAAACACTGGGGGGAGAGAGTGAAACACTGGGGGGTGGAGAGAGAGAGAAACACTGGGGGGAGAGAGAGAGAAACACTGGTGGAGGAGAGAGAGAAACACTGGTGGAGGAGAGAGAGAAACACTGGTGGAGGAGAGAGGGAGAAACACTGTGGAAGGAGGAATTGATTCACTGGGTGGACAGAGAGAGAAACACTGAGGGGAGGAGAGAGAGAGAAACACTGTGGGGAGAGAGAGAGAGAAACATTGGGGAGAGCGAGAGAGAGAGAAACAATTGGTTGAGAAGGAGATAGAGAGAGTGAGAAACACTGGGGGGAGAGAGAGACAGAAACACTGGGGGTGAGGGAGAAACACTGGGGGGAGAGAGAGAGAAAAACTGTGGGTAGAGAGAGAAAAACTGGGGAGAGAGAGAAACATTGGGGAGAGCGAGAGGGAGAGAAACACTGGGGGGAGAGAGAGAGAGGGCAACACTTGGGGGGAGAGAGAGAGAGAAACACTGGGGGGTGAGGGAGAA
The DNA here is from genome assembly GCF_035084215.1 of Heptranchias perlo. Lineage (NCBI taxonomy): Eukaryota > Metazoa > Chordata > Chondrichthyes > Hexanchiformes > Hexanchidae > Heptranchias > Heptranchias perlo. The sequence goes on from NW_027139373.1 coordinate 115,691, forward strand.
ACACTGGGGGGAGAGAGAGAGAAACACTGGGGAGAGAGAGTGAAACACTGGGGAGAGAGAGTGAAACACTGGGGAGAGAGAGTGAAACACTGGGGGGAGATAGAGAGAAACATTGGGGGGAGATAGAGAGAAACATTGGGGGGAGGAGAGAGATTGAAACACTGGGGGTTGAGAGAGTGAAACGCGAGGGGAGAGAGTGAAACACTGGGTTAGAGAGAGAGAAACACTGGGGGGAGAGAGAGGGAGAGAGAAACACTGGGGGGAGAGAGACAGAGAAATACTGGGGGAGGAGAGAGAGAAACACTGGGGGGAGTGAGAGAGAAACACTGGGGGGTGATGGAGAGAGAAAAACACTGTGGGGAGAGAGAGAGAAACAATGGGGGGAGAGAGAGAGAGGAACAGTGGGGTGGAGAGAGGGAGAGAGAGAAACAGTGGTGGGAGAGAAAGAGAGAAACACTGGAGGAGGAGTGAGAGAGAGTGAAACACTGGAGGGATAGAGAGAGAGGAACACTCGGGGGGAGAGAGAAAGTGAAACACTGGGGAGAGACAGAGAAACACTGGGGGGGAGAGAGAGAAAAACTGGTGGGTTGGAGAGAGAGAGAAGCACTGGGGGAGAAAGAGAGAGAGAGAAACATTGGGGGGAGAGAGAGAGAAACACTGGGGGGAGAGAGAGAGAGGAACAGTGGGGTGGAGAGAGGGAGAGAGAGAAACAGTGGTGGGAGAGAAAGAGAGAAACACTGGAGGAGGAGTGAGAGAGAGTGAAACACTGGAGGGATAGAGAGGCAGGAACACTGGGGGGGTGAGAGACAGTGAAACACTGGGGAGAGAGAGAGAAACACTGGGGGGGAGAGAGAGAAAAACTGGTGGGTTAGAGAGAGAGACAAGCACTGGGGGAGATAGAGAGAGAGAGAAACATTGGGGGAGAGAAAGAGAGAAACACTGGGGGGTGCGGGAGAGAGAGATGCACTGTGGGGAGAGAGAGAGAAACACTGGCGAGAGAGAGAGATATAAACACTGGGGGAGAGAGAGAGAGAAACACAGGGGGGAGAGAGATAAACACTGGGGGGAGAAAGAGAGAGAGAAATACTTGGGGGAGAGAGAGATAGAAACTTTGGGGGAGAGAGTGAGAAACACTGGTGGGAGAGAGAGTGAGAGAGAGAGAGAAACACTGGGGGGAGAAAGAGAGAGAGAGAGAAACACGGGGTGAGAGAGAGAAACACTGGGGGGAGAGAGTGAAACACTGGGGGGAGGAGAGAGAGAGAAACACTAGGGGGTGAGAGAGAGAAACGCTGGGGGAGAGCGTGAAACATTGGGTTGGAGGGAGAGAAACACTGGGGGGAGAGAGAGGGAGAGAGAAACACTGGGGGAGGAGAGAGATAAACACTGGGGGGAGAGAGAGAGAAACACTGTGGGAGGAGAGAGAGAGAAACACGGGGGGAGGAGAGAGAGAGAAACACTGGGGGAGGAGAGAGAGAAACACTGGGGGAGAGAGGGAGAAACACTATGGGAGGAGGGAGAGAATCACTGGGTGGACAGAGAGAGAAACACTGAGGGGATGAGAGAGAGAGAAACACTGTGTGGAGAGAGATAGAGAAACATTGGGGAGAACGAGAGAGACAGAAACAATGGGGGAGAAGGAGAAAGAGAGAATGAGAAACACTGGGGGGAGAGAGAGAGAGAGAAACACTGGGGGGTGAGGGAGAAACACTGGGGGGAGAGAGAGAGAAACACTGTGGGGAGATAGAGAAAGACTGGGGAGAGAGAGAAACATTGGGGAGAGCGAGAGAGAGAGAAACACTGGGGGGAGAGAGAGAGAGAAACACTTGGGGAGAGAGAGAGAGAGAAAAACTGGGGGTGAGGCAGAAACACTGGGGGGGAGAGAGAGAGAAACACTGGGGGGAGAGAGAGTGAAACAATTGAGGGAGAGAGAGAGAAACACTCGGGAGAGAGAGTGAAACACTGGGGGAGATAGAGAGAAACAATGGGGGGAGAGAGAGAAAGACTGGGGAGAGAGAGAAACATTGGGGAGAGCGAGAGAGAGAGAAACACTGGGGGGAGAGAGAGAGAGAGAGAGAAACACTTGGGGAGAGAGAGAGAGAAACATTGGGGGGTGAGGCAGAAACACTGGGGGGAGAGAGAGAGAGAAACACTGGGGGGAGAGAGAGTGAAACAATTGAGGGAGATAGAGAGAAACACTGGGGAGAGAGAGAGAAACACTGGGGAGAGAGAGAGAAACACTGGGGGGAGATAGAGAGAAACAATGGGGGGAGGAGAGAGATTGAAACACTGGGGGGTGAGAGAGAGAAACGCTGGGGGAGAGAGTGAAACACTGGGTCAGAGAGAGAGAAACACTGGAGGGAGAGAGAGGGAGAGAGAAACACTGGAGGGAGAGAGAGACAGAAACACTGGGGGAGGAGAGAGAGAATCACTGCGGAGAGAGAGTGAAACACTGGGGGGAGATAGGGAGAATCACTGGGGGGAGAGAGAGAGAGAGAAGCACCGGGGGGAGAGAGAGAGAGGAACAGTGGGGGAGGAGAGAGGGAGAGAGAGAAACACTGGGGGGAGAGAAAGAGAGAATCATAGAATCATAGAATCATAGAAGTTACAACATGGAAACAGGCCCTTCGGCCCAACATGTCCATGTCGCCCAGTTTATACCACCAAGCTTGTCCCAATTGCCTGCACTTGGCCCATATCCCTCTATACCCATCTTACCCATGTAACTGTCCAAATGCTTTTTAAAAGACAAAATTGTACCCGCCTCTACTACTGCCTCTGGCAGCTCGTTCCAGACACTCACCACCCTTTGAGTGAAAAAATTGCCCCTCTGGACCCTTTTGTATCTCTCCCCTCTCACCTTAAATCTATGCCCACTCGTTATAGACTCCCCTACCTTTGGGAAAAGGTTTTGACTATCGACCTTATCTATGCCCCTCATTATTTTATAGACTTCTATAAGATCACCCCTTAACCTCCTACTCTCCAGGGAATAAAGTCCCAGTCTGTCTAACCTCTCCCTGTAAGTCAAACCATCAAGTCCCGGTAGCATCCTGGTAAATCTTTTCTGCACTCTTTCTAGTTTAATAATATCCTTTCTATAATAGGGTGACCAGAACTGCACACAGTACTCCAAGTGTGGCCTCACCAATGCCCTGCACAACTTCAACAAGACATCCCAACTCCTGCATTCAATGTTCTGACCAATGAAACCAAGCATGCCGAATGCCTTCTTCACCACCCTATCCACCTGTGACTCCACTTTCAAGGAGCTATGAATCTGTACTCCCAGATCTCTTTGTTCTATAACTCTCCCCAACGCCCTACCATTAACGGAGTAGGTCCTGGCCCGATTCGATCTACCAAAATGCATCACCTCACATTTATCTAAATTAAACTCCATCTGCCATTCATCGGCCCACTGGCCCAATTGATCAAGATCCCGTTGCAATCCTAGATAACCTTCTTCACTGTCCACAATGCCACCAATCTTGGTGTCATCTGCAAACTTACTAACCATGCCTCCTAAATTCTCATCCAAATCATTAATATAAATAACAAATAACAGCGGACCCAGCACCGATCCCTGAGGCACATCGCTGGACACATGCATCCAGTTTGAAAAACAACCCTCGACAACCACCCTCTGTCTTCTGTCGTCAAGCCAATTTTGTATCCAATTGGCTACCTCACCTTGGATCCCATGAGATTTAACCTTATGTAACAACCTACCATGCGGTACCTTGTCAAATGCTTTGCTGAAGTCCATGTAGACCACGTCCACTGCACAGCCCTCATGTATCTTCTTGCTTCCCCCTTCAAAAAACTCAATCAAATTCGTGAGACATGATTTTCCTCTCACAAAACCATGCTGACTGTTCCTAATTAGTCCCTGCCTCTCCAAATGCCTGCAGATCCTGTCCCTCAGAATACCCTCTAACAACTTACCCACTACAGATGTCAGGCTCACTGGTCTGTAGTTATAGAGTCATAGAGTCATAGTCATAGAGTTATACAGCACGGATAGAGGCCCTTCGGCCCATCGTGTCCGCGCCGGCCATCAGCCCTGTCTACTCTAATCCCATATTCCAGCATTTGGTCCGTAGCCTTGTATGCTATGGCATTTCAAATGCCCATCCAAATGCTTCTTGAATGTTGTGAGGGTTCCTGCCTCCACAACCCTTTCAGGCAGTGAGTTCCAGACTCCAACCACCCTCTGGGTGAAAAAGATCTTTCTCAAATCCCCTCTAAACCTCCCGCCTTTTACCTTGAATCTATGTCCTCTTGTTATAGTACCCTCAACGAAGGGAAAAAGCTCCTTAGTATCCATCCTATCTGTGCCCCTCATAATTTTGTACACCTCAATCATGTCCCCCCTCAGCCTCCTCTGCTCCAAGGAAAACAAACCCAATCTTCCCAGTCTCTCTTCATAGCTGAAGCGCTCCAGCCCTGGTAACATCCTGGTGAATCTCCTCTGCACCCTCTCCAAAGCGATCACATCCTTCCTGCAGTGTGGCGACCAGAACTGCACACAGTACTCCAGCTGTGGCCTAACCAGTGTTTTATACAGCTCCATCATAACCTCCTTGCTCTTATATTCTATGCCTCGGCTAATAAAGGCAAGTATCCCATATGCCTTCTTTACCACCTTATCTCCCTGTTCCGCCGCCTTCAGGGATCTGTGAACTTGCACACTAAGATCCCTCTGACCCTCTGTCTTGCCTAGGGTCCTCCCATTCATTGTGTATTCCCTTGCCTTGTTAGTCCCTCCAAAGTGCATCACCTCGCACTTTTCCGGGTTAAATTCCATTTGCCACAGTTCCGCCCATCTGTCCAACCCATCTATATCGTCCTGCAGACTGAGGCTATCCTCCTCGCTATTTACCACCCTACCAATTTTTGTATCATCAGCGAACTTACTGATCATACCTTTTACATTCATATCCAAGTCATTAATGTAGACCACAAACAGCAAGGGACCCAGCACCGATCCCTGTGGTACCCCACTGGCCACAGGCTTCCAGTCACAAAAACAACCTTCGACCATCACCCTCTGCCTTCTGCCACTAAGCCAGTATTGTATCCAAAGTGCCAAGGCACCCTGGATTCCATGGGCTCGTACCTTCTTGACCAGTTTCCTGTGGGGGACTTTATCGAAGGTCTTACTGAAATCCATGTATACCACATCCACTGCGTTACCATCATCCACACGCCAAGTCACCCCCTCAAAAAATTCAATCACATTAGTCAGACATGATCTTCCCTTGACAAAGCCATGTTGACTGGGGGGTGATGGAGAGAGATGAACACTGTGGGGAGAGAGAGAGAAACACTGGGGGGAGAGATATAAACACTGGGGGAGAACGAGGGAGAGAAATACTTGGGGTAGAGAGAGAGAGAAACATTGTGGGAGAGAGGGAGAAACACTGGTGGGAGAGAGAGAGAGACAGATAAACACTGGGGGAAGAAAGAGAGAGAGAGAAACACTGGGGTGAGAGAGAAACACTGGGGAGAGAGAGAGATAAACGAGGGGGGAGAGAGAGAGGGAAACATTGGGGAGAGCGAGAGAGAGAGAAACAATGGGGGGAGAGGGAGAGAGAGAAACACTGGGGGAGAGAGAGAGCGAGAAACACTGGGGGGGATGAGGGAGAAACACTGGGGGGAGAGAGAGAGAAACACTGTGGGGTCATAGCGAAACACTGGGGTGGAGAGAGAGATAGAAACACTGGGGGGTGAGGGAGAAACACTGGGGGGAGAGAGAGAGAAACACTGTGGGGAGAGAGAGAAACACTGGGGAGAGAGAGAAACATTGGGGAGAGCGAGAGAGAGAGAAACACTGGGGGGAGAGAGAGACATATAAACACTAGGGGGAGAGAGAGAGAAACAGTGGGGGGTGATAGATGAACACTGGTGGGAGAGAGAGAGAAACACTGGGGGGAGACAGAGTGAAACACTGGAGGGAGAGAGATGGAAACACTGGGGAGAGAGAGAGAAACACTGGGGGGAGAATAAGAGAAACAATGTGGGGAGAGAGAGCGAGAGAGACACTGGGGGAAGAGAGAGAGGAACAGTGGGGTAAAGAGAGGGAGAGAGAGAATCACTGGTGGGAGAGAAAGAGAGAAAAACTGGGGGTGGAGTGAGAGAGAGTGAAACACTGGAGGGATCGAGAGAGAGGAACACTGGGGGAGAGAGAGAGAGTGGAAAACTGGGGAGAGAGAGAGGAACACTGGGGGGAGTGAGAGAGAAACACTGGGTGGAGAGAGAGAAAAAAATTGGTGGGAGAGAGAGAGAGAAACACTGGGGGAGAAAGAGAGAGAGAGAAACACTCGTTGAAGAGAGAGAGAGAAACACTGGAGGGATAGAGAGAGAGGAACACTGGGGGGCGAGAGAGAGAGTGAAACACTTGGGAGAGAGAGAGAGAAACACTGGGTGGAGACAGAGAGAAAAACTGGTGGGAGAGAGAGAGAGTGAAACACTGGGGGAGAAAGAGAGTGAGAGAAACACTCGTTGAAGAGTGATAGAGAAACACTGGGGGGTGAGAGATATATATATATATACACTGGGGAGACAGAGAGAAACACTGGGGGTGCGAGAGAGAGAAACACTGGGGAGAGAGAGAGAGAAACAGTGGGGGTAGAGAGATAAACACTGGGGGGAGAAAGGGGAGAGAGAAAGAGAAACACTGGGGGGTGATAGCGAAACACTGGGGGGGAGAGAGAGATAGAAACATTGGGGGAGAGAGGGAGAAACAATGGTGGAGAGAGAGAGAGAAACACTGGGGGGAGAAAGAGAGAGAGAGAGAAACAATGGGGGAGAGAGAGAAACATTGGGGGAGATGGAGAGAAAGACTGGTCGGAGAGAAAGGGAGAGAGAAACACTGGGGGGGGGGGTGAGAGAGAGAAACAATGTGGGAGGAGAGAGAGAAACACTGGGGGGGGAGAGAGAGAGAATCAATGTGGGAGAGAGAGAAACCTTGGGTAGAGCGTGAGAGAGAGAAACACTCGGGGGAGAGAGAGAGAGAGAAACACTGGTTGAGATAGAGAGAGAAACACTGGGGGGTGAGGGACAAACACTGGGGGGAGAGAGAGAGAAATACTGGGGAGAGAGAGAGTGAAACACTGGAGGGTGAGAGAGAAACACTGGGGGGAGATAGAGAGAAACACTGGGTGGAGAGAGAGAGAGATACTGGGGTGAGAGAGAGAGAGGAAAAGTGGGGGAGGAGAGAGGGAGAGAGAGAAACATTGCGGGGAGAGAAAGAGAGAAACACTGTGGGAGCAGAGAGAGAGAGTGAAACACTGGAGGGATAGAGAGAGAGGAACACGGGGGGAGAGAGAGAGAGTGAAACACTGGGTGGAGAGAGAGAGAGAAACACTGGGTGGGGAGAGAGAGAAAAACTGGTGGTAGAGAGAGAGAAACACTGGGGGAGAAAGAGAGAGAGAGTAACACTGGTTGAAGAGAGAGAGAGAGAAACACTGGGGGGTGAGAGAGATATATATACACTGTGGGGAGAGAGAGAGAAACACTGGGGGGGGGAGAGAAACACTGGGGAGAGAGTGAGAGAGAAACACTGGGGGGAGAGAGATAGACACTGGGGGGAGAAAGAGAGAGAGAAATACTCGGGGGAGAGAGAGAGTGAAACACTGGGGGAGAGAGGTAGAAACGCTGGTGGGAGAGAGAGAAACACTGGGGGGAGGGGATAGAGATAAACACTGGTGGTGTGAGAGAGCGAAACGCTGGGGGAGAGAGTGAAACACTGAGTTAGAGAGAGAGAAAAACTGGGGGGGGGGGAGAGAGGGATCGAGAAACACTGGGGGGAGAGAGAGAAACACTGATGGAGAAGATAGAGAAACACTGGGGTGAGAGAGAGAGAAAATCTGTGGGAGGAGACAGAGAGAAACACTTGGAGAGGAGAGAGAGAGAAACACTGGGGGGAGAGAGAGAGAAACACTGTGGGAGGAGAGAGAGAATCACAGGGTGGACAGAGAGAGAAACTCTGAGTGGAGGAGAGAGAGAAACACTGGGGGGAGAGAAAGAGATAAACACTGGGGAGAGAGAGAGAGAGAAACCCTGGGGGAGAGAGGGAGAAACACTGGGGGGAGAAAGAGAGAGAAACACTGGGGGAGAGAGGGAGAAACACTGGTGGGAGAGAGAGAGAGAGAAACACTGGGGGGAGAAAGAGAGAGAGAGAGAAACACTGTGGGAAAGAGAGAAACATTGCAGGAGATGGAGAGAAAGACTGGGCGGAGAGAAAGGGAGAGAGAAACACTGGGTGGGGGAGAGAGAGGAACACTGGGGGAGCTGAGAGAGAAACAATGGGAGTAGAGAGAGAGAAACACTGGGGGTAGAGAGAGGGAGAGAGAAACAGTGGGGGGGGGGAGAGAGAGAGAAACACGGGGGAGGAGAGAGAGAAACACAGGGGCGAGAGGGATAATCACTGGGGGGGGGAGAAAGAGAGAGAGAAATACTTGGGGGAGAGACAGAGAGAAACACTGGGGGAGAGAGGGAGAAACACTGGTGGGAGAGAGAGAGAGAGAAAAAAAAACGGGGGGAGAGAGAGAAACACTGGGGGGAGAGAGTGAAACACTGGGGGGAGAGAGAGAGAAACAATGTGGGAGAAGAGAGAGAGAAACACTGGGGGAGGAGAGAGAGAAACACTGGGGGGAGAGAGAGAGAAACACTACGGGAGGAGAGAGAGAATCACAGGGTGGACAGAGAGAGAAACTCTGAGTGGAGGAGAGAGAGAGAAACACTGGGGGGAGAGAAAGAGATAATCACTGGGGGGAGAGAGAGAGAGAAACCCTCGGGGAGAGAGGGAGAAACACTGGTGGGAGAGAGCGAGAGAATCACAGGGGGGAAAGAGATAAACACTGGGGGGAGAAAGAGAGAGAGAAATACTTGGGGGGGAGAGAGAGAGAAACTCTGGGGGGAGGGGAGAGAGAGAAACAGAGGCGGGGGGTGAGAGAGCGAAACGCTGGGGGAGAGAGTGAAACACTGGGTTAGAGAGAGAGAAACACTGAGGGGGGAGAGAGAGGGAGAGAGAAACGCTGGGGGGAGAGAGAGAGAGAAACACTGATGGAGAAGAGAGAGAAAAACTGGGGGGAGAGAGAGAGAAAAACTGTGGGAGGAGAGAGAGAATCACAGCGTGGACAGAGAGAGAAACACTGAGTGGAGGAGAGAAAGAGAAACAGTGGCGGGAGGGAGAGATAAACACTGGGGGGAGAGAGAGAGAGAAACACTGGGGGAGAGAGGGAGAAACACTGGTGGGAGAGAGAGAGAGAAACACTGGGTGGACAGAGAGAGAAACTCTGGGGGGAGGAGAGAGAGAGAAACACTGGGGGGGGGGAGAGAGAGAAACATTGGGGGGAGGAGAGAGAGAAAGACTGGGAGAGAGTGAGAGAGAAACACTGGGGGGGGAGAGAGAGAAACAATGTGGGGAGAGAGAGAGAATCACTGGGGAGAGAGAGAAACATTGGGGAGAGCGAGAGAGAGAGAAACACTGGGGGGAGAGAGAGAGAGAGAAACACTGGGGGGAGAGTGAGAGAAACACTGGGGGGAGGAGAGTGAGAGAAAAACTGGGGCGAGAGAGAGTGAAACACTGGAGGGAGAGAGAGGGAAAAACTGGGAAGAGATAGAAAAACACTGGGGGGGGAGAGAGAGGGAGAGAGAAACACTGGGGGGAGAGAGAGAGAGAAGCACTGAGGGAGGAGAGAGAGAAACACTGGGGGAGGAGAGAGAGAAACACTGGGGAGAGAGAGAGAGAGAGAAACACTGGGGGGGGGGGGAGAGAGAGAAACACCGGGGAGAGAGATAAACACTGGGGGGGAGAAAGAAAGAGAGAAATACTTGGGGGAGAGAGAGAGAAACACTGGGGAAGAGAGGGAGAAACACTGGTGGGAGAGAGAGTGACAGAGAGAGAGACACTGGGGGGAGAAAGAGAGAGAGAAACACTGGGGGAGGCGAGAGAGAAACACTGGGTGGACAGAGAGAGAAACACTGAGTGGAGGAGAGAGAGAGAAACAATGGGGGGAGAGAGAGAGATAAACACTGGGGGGAGAGAGAGAGAAACACTGCAGCGAGAGAGAGAAACATTGAGGGAGAGAGAGAAATACTGGGTTGGAGCGAGAGAAATACTCGGGGGAGAGAGAGGGAGAGAGAAACACTGGGGGGAGAGAGAGAAACACTGGGGGAGGCGAGAGAGAAACACTGCGTGGAGGAGAGAGAGAGAAACACTGGGGGGAGAGAGAGAGATAAACACTGGGGGGAGAGAGAGAAAAACACTGCAGCGATAGAGAGAAACATTGGGGGAGAGAGGGAGAAACACTGCTGGGAGAGAGAGAGAGATAAACAGTGGGGGGAGAAAGAGAGCGAGAGAGAAACACTGGGGAAGAGAAAGAAACACTGGGGGAGATAGAGAGAAAGACTGGGCGGAGAGAAAGGGAGAGAGAAACACTGGGGGGGAGAGAGAGAAACACTGGGGGAGGAGAGAGAGCAACACTGGGGGGAGAGGGAGGGGAACACTGTGGGATGAGATAGAGAGAAACACTGGGTGGACAGTGAGAGAACACTGGGGGGAGGAGAAAGAGAGAAACAGGGGGGGGGGAGAGAGAGAGATAAACACTGGGGGCAAAGAGAGAGAGAAACACTGTGGGGAGGAGAGAGAGAAAGACTGGGGGAGAGAGAGAGAGAAACACTGGGGGGAGAGAGAGAGAGAGAGAGAAGCACTGTGGGGAGAGAGAGTAACACTGGGGAGAGAGAGAAACATTGGGGAGAGCGAGAGAGAGAGAAGCACTGGGGGGAGAGGGAGAGAGAGAGAGACACTGGGAGGAGAGAGAGAGAGAGAAACACTGGGGGTGAGGGAGAAACACTGGGGGGAGAGAGTGAGAAACACTGGGGGGAGAGAGAGTGAAACACTGTAGGGAGAGAGATGGAGACACTGGGGGGGGGAGAGAGAGAGAGACTGGGGGGAGAGAGAGAGAGGAACACTGGGGGAGGAGTGAGAGAGAGTGAAACACTGGAGGGATAGAGAGATAGGAACCCAGGGGGGAGAGAGAGAGAGAGAAACACTGGGGAGAGAGAGAGAAACACTGGGGGGGAGAGAGAGAGAAAACATGGTGGGAGAGAGAGTGAGAGAGAGAGAAACACTGGGGGAGAAAGAGAGAGAGAGAAACACTGGGGGGAGAGAGAGAGAGAGTAACACTTTGGGGTGAGGGAGAGAGAGATGCATTGTGGGGAGAGAGAGAGAAACACTGGCGAGAGAGAGAGAGATATAAACACTGGGGGGGAGGGAGAGAGAAACACAGGGGCTAGAGAGATAAACACTGGGGGGAGAAAGTGAGAGAGAAATACTTATAGAATCATAGAATCATAGAAGTTACAACATGGAAACAGGCCCTTCGGCCCAACATGTCCATGTCGCCCAGTTTATACCACTAAGCTAGTCCCAATTGCCTGCACTTGGCCCATATCCCTCGATACCCATCTTCCCCATGTAACTGTCCAAATGCTTTTTAAAAGACAAAATTGTACCCGCCTCTACTACTGCCTCTGGCAGCTCGTTCCAGACACTCACCATTGGGGGAGAGAGGGAGAAACACTGGTGGGAGAGAGAGAGAGAGAGAGAGAGAGAGAGAGAAACACTGTGGTGAGAAAGAGAGAGAGAGAGAGAGAAACACGGGGGGAGAGAGAGAAACACTGGGGGGAGAGATAGAAACACCGGGGGGAGGAGAGAGAGAGAAACACTGGGGGGTGAGAGAGAGAAATGCTGGGGGAGAGAGTGAAACACTGGGTTAGAGAGATAGAAACACTGGGGGGAGAGAGAGGGAGAGAGAAACACTGCGGGGAGAGAGAGTGAGAAACACTGGGGGAGGAGAGAGATAAACACTGGGGGGGAGAGAGAGAGAAACACTGTGGGAGGAGAGAGAGGGAAACTCTGGTGGAGGAGAGAGAGAAACACTGGGGGGAGAGAGGGAGAAACACTGCGGGAGGAGGGATTGATTCACTGGGTGGACAGAGAGACAAACACTGAGGGGAGGAGAGAGAGAGAAACATTGGGGAGAGCGAGAGAGAGAGAAACAATGGGCGAGAAGGAGATAGAGAGAGTGAGAAACACTGGTGGGAGAGAGAGAGAAAAACTGTGGGGAGAGAGAGAAAAACTGGGGAGAGAGAGAAACATTGGGGAGAGCGAGAGAGAGAGAAACACTGGGGAGAGAGAGAGAGAGAGCAACACTTGGGGAGAGAAAGAGAGAGAAACACTGGGGGGGAGGGAGAAACACTGGGGGGAGAGAGAGAGAAACACTGGGAGGAGAGAGAGTGAAACAGTTGAGGGAGAGAGAGAGAAACACTGGGGAGAGAGAGTGAAACGCGAGGGGAGAGAGTGAAACACTGGGTTAGAGAGAGAGAAACACTGGGGGGAGAGAGAGGGAGAGTGAAACACTGAGGGGAGAGAGAGAGAGAGAAATACTGGGGGAGGAGAGAGAGAAACACTGCGGGGAGTGAGAGAGAAACACTGCGGGGTGATGGAGAGAGAGAAACACTGTGGGGAGAGGGAGAGAAACACTGGGGGGAGAGAGAGAGAGGAACAGTGGGGTGGAGAGAGGGAGAGAGAGAAACAGTGGTGGGAGAGAAATAGAGAAACACTGGAGGAGGAGTGAGAGAGAGTGAAACACTGGAGATATAGAGAGATGAACACTGGGGGGAGAGAGAGTGAAACACTGCGGTGAGAGAGAGAAACACTGGGGGGGGGGGAGAGAGTGAAAAACTGGTGGGAGAGAGAGAGAGAGAAACACTGGGTGACAAAGAGAGAGAGAGAAACACTGGGGGGAGAGAGAGAGAGAGTAACACTTGGGGGTGAGGGAGAGAGAGATGCATTGTGGGGAGAGAGAGAGAAACACTGGCGAGAGAGAGAGAGATATAAACACTGGGGGGTGAGAGAGAGAAACGCTGGGGGAGAGAGTGAAACATTGGGTTGGAGGGAGAGAAACACTGGGGGGAGAGAGAGATAGAAACTTTGGGGGAGAGAGAGGGAGGGAGAAACACTAGGGTGCGAGAGAGAAACACTGGGGGAGGAGAGAGATAAACACTGGGGGGAGAGAGAGAAACACTGGGGGAGGAGAGAGAGAGAAACACTGGGGGAGGAGAGAGAAAAACACTGGGGGAGAGAGGGAGAAACACTATGGGAGGAGGGAGAGAATCACTGGGTGGACAGAGAGAGAAACACTGAGGGGATGAGAGAGAGAGAAACACTGTATGGAGATAGATAGAGAAACATTGGGGAGAACGAGAGAGACAGAAACAATGGGGGAGAAGGAGATAGAGAGAGTGAGAAACACTGGGGAGAGAGAGAGAGAGAGAGAGAGACACTGGGCGGTGAGGGAGAAACACTGTGGGGAGAGAGAGAGAAACACTTGGGGAGAGAGAGAACGACTGGGGAGAGAGAGAAACATTGGGGAGAGCGAGAGAGAGAGAAACACTGGGGGGAGAGAGAGAGAAACACTTGGGGAGAGAGAGAGAGAAACACTGGGGAGTGAGGGAGAAACACTGGGTGGAGAGAGAGAGAAACACTGGGGGGAGAGAGAGAGAGGAACAGTGGGGTGGAGAGAGGGAGAGAGAGAAACAGTGGTGGGAGAGAAATAGAGAAACACTGGAGGAGGAGTGAGAGAGAGTGAAACAATGGAGATATAGAGAGATGAACACTGGGGGGAGAGAGAGTGAAACACTGCGGTGAGAGAGAGAAACACTGGGGGGGGGAGAGAGTGAAAAACTGGTGGGAGAGAGAGAGAGAGAAACACTGGGTGACAAAGAGAGAGAGAGAAACACTGGGGGGAGAGAGAGAGAGAGTAACACTTGGGGGTGAGGGAGAGAGAGATGCATTGTGGGGAGAGAGAGAGAAACACTGGCGAGAGAGAGAGAGATATAAACACTGGGGGGTGAGAGAGAGAAACGCTGGGGGAGAGAGTGAAACATTGGGTTGGAGGGAGAGAAACACTGGGGGGAGAGAGAGATAGAAACTTTGGGGGAGAGAGAGGGAGGGAGAAACACTAGGGTGCGAGAGAGAAACACTGGGGGAGGAGAGAGATAAACACTGGGGGGAGAGAGAAAAACACTGGGGGAGAGAGGGAGAAACACTATGGGAGGAGGGAGAGAATCACTGGGTGGACAGAGAGAGAAACACTGAGGGGATGAGAGAGAGAGAAACACTGTATGGAGATAGATAGAGAAACATTGGGGAGAACGAGAGAGACAGAAACAATGGGGGAGAAGGAGATAGAGAGAGTGAGAAACACTGGGGAGAGAGAGAGAGAGAGAGAGAGACACTGGGCGGTGAGGGAGAAACACTGTGGGGAGAGAGAGAGAAACACTTGGGGAGAGAGAGAACGACTGGGGAGAGAGAGAAACATTGGGGAGAGCGAGAGAGAGAGAAACACTGGGGGGAGAGAGAGAGAAACACTTGGGGAGAGAGAGAGAGAAACACTGGGGAGTGAGGGAGAAACACTGGGTGGAGAGAGAGAGAAACACTGGGGGGAGAGAGAGCGAAACAATTGAGGGAGAGAGAGAGAAACACTGGGGAGAGAGAGTGAAACACTGGGGGGAGATAGAGAGAAACAATCGGGGGAGGAGAGAGATTGAAACACTGGGGGGTGAGAGAGAGTAACGCTGGGGATAGAGAGTGAAAAACTGGGTCAGAGAGAGAGAAACACTGGAGGGAGAGAGAGGGAGAGAGAAACACTGGGGGGAGAGAGAGACAGAAACACTGGGGGAGGAAAGAGAGAATCACTGGGGAGAGAGAGTGAAACACTGGGGGGAGATAGAGAGTATCACTGGGGGGAGAGAGAGAGAGACGCACTGGGGGGAGAGAGAGAGAGGAACAGTGGGGGAGGAGAGAGGGAGAGAGAGAAACACTGGGGGGAGAGAAAGAGAGAAACACTGGGGGAGGAGAGAGATAGAGTGAAACACTGAAGGGACAGAGAGAGAGGAAAACTGGGGGGAGAGAGATAGAGTGAAACACGGGGGGAGAGAGAGAGAGAAACACTGGGGAGAGAGAGAGAGAAAAACTGGTGGGAGAGTGAGAGAGAGAGAGAGAGAGAGAGTCACTGGGGGAGAAAGAGAGAGAGAAACTCTGGGGGGAGAGAGAGAGAAACACTGGGGGGTGATGGAGAGAGATGAACACTGTGGGGAGAGAGAGAGAGAGAATTACTTTGGGTAGAGAGAGAGAAACATTGTGGGAGAGAGGGAAAAACACTGGTGGGAGAGAGAGAGAGAGACAGATAAACACTGGGGGAAGAAAGAGAGAGAGAGAAACACTGGGGTGAGAGAGAAACACTGGGGAGAGAGAGAGAGAGAAACAATGGGGGAGAGGGAGAGAGAGAAACACTGGGGGGAGAGAGAGAGAGAGAAACACTGGGGGGGGGATGAGGGAGAAACACTGGGGGGAGAGAGAGAGAAACACTGTGGGGAGAGAGAGAAACATTGGGGAGAGCGAGAGAGAGAGAAACACTGGGAGGAGAGAGAGACAGAGAAACACTGGGGATGTAGAGAGAGAGAGAAACACTGGGGGGTGATAGCGAAACACTGGGGGGGAGAGAGAGATAGAAACACTGGGGGGGGGGTGAGGGATAAACACTGGTGGGAGAGAGAGAAACACTGTGGGGAGAGAGAGAAACACTGGGGAGAGAGAGAAACATTCGGGAGAGCGAGAGAGAGAGAAACACTGGGGGGAGAGAGAGACAGAGAAACACTGGGGGGAGAGAGGGAGAAACACTGGGGGTGATAGATAAACACTGGGGGGAGAGAGAGAGAAACACTGGGGGGATAGAGAGTGAAACACTGGAGGGAGAGAGATGGAAACACTGGGGAGAGAGAGAGAAACACTGGGGGGAGAGAGAAACACTGGGGAGAGAGAGAGAGTGAAACACTGGAGGGATCGAGAGAGAGGAACACTGGGGGAGAGAGAGAGAGTGGAAAACTGGGGAGAGAGAGAGGAACACTGGGGGGAGTGACAGAGAAAAACTGGTGGGAGAGAGAGAGAAAGAGAGAAACACTGGGGGGAGAGAGAGAGAGAAACACTGGGGGAGACAGGGAGAAACACTGGTGGGAGAGAGAGAGAGAGAGAGAGACACTGGGGGAGAAAGATAGAGAGAGAAACTCTGGGGGGAGAGAGAGAGAAACACTGGGGGGTGATGGAGAGAGATGAACACTGTGGGGAGAGAGAGAGAGAGAAACACTGGGGGGGAGAGAGAGAGAGAAACACTGTGGGGAGAGAGAGAAACATTGGGGAGAGCGAGAGAGAGAGAAACACTGGGGGGAGAGAGAGACAGAGAAACACTGGGGGGGGGAGGGAGAGAGAGAGAAACACTGGGGGGGGTGAGGGAGAAACACTGGTGGGAGAGAGAGAGAAACACTCTGGGGAGAGAGATAAACACTGGGGAGAGAGAGAAACATTCGGGAGAGCGAGAGAGAGAGAAACACTGGGGGGAGAGAGAGACAGAGAAACACTGGGGGGAGAGAGAAATACTGGGGGGTGATAGATAAACACTGGGGGAGAGAGAGTGAAACACTGGAGGGAGAGAGATGGAAACACTGGGGAGAGAGAGAGAAACACTGGGGGGAGAATAAGAGAAACACTGGGGGGAGAGAGAGCGAGAGAGACACTGGAGGGAGAGAGAGAGGAACAGTGGGGTGGAGAGAGGGAGAGAGAGAATCACCGGTGGGAGAGAAAGAGAGAAACACTGGGGGTGGAGTGAGAGAGAGTGAAACACTGGAGGGATCGAGAGAGAGAGGAACACTGGGGGGAGTGAGAGAGAAAAACTGGTGGGAGAGAGAGAGAAAGAGAGAAACACTGGGGGGAGAGAGAGAGAGAAACACTGGGGGAGACAGGGAGAAACACTGGTGGGAGAGAGAGAGAGAGAGAGAGAGAAACACTGGGGGGAGAGAGAGGGAGAGAGAAACACTGGGGGAGAGAGAGAGAGAAACACTGGGGGAGAGAGAGAGAGAAACACAGGGGGAGGAGAGAGAGAACGACTGGGGGAGAGTGAGAGAGAAACACTGGGGGAGAGAGAGAGAGAAACACTGGGGGAGGAGAGAGAGAAAAACTGGGGGAGAGAGAGAGAGAAACACTGTGGGAGGAGAGAGAGAATCACTGGGTGGACAGAGAGAGAAACACTGCGGGGAGGAGAGAGAGAGAAAGACTGAAGGTAGAGAAAGTGAGAGAGAAACACTGTGGGAAGAGCGAGAAACACTGGGGAGAGAGAGAAACACTGCGGAGAGAGAGAGAGAAACACCGGGGGGAGAGAGAGAAACACTGCAGAGAGAGAGAGAGAGAAACATTGGGGAGAGCGAGAGAGACAGAAACAATGGCAGAAGCGCGAGAGAGAGAGAGTGAGAAACACTGGGGGAAGAGAGAGAGAGAGAAACACTGGGGGGTGAGGGAGAAACACTGGGGGGAGAGAGAGAAACACTGGGGGCGAGAACGAGTGAAACACTGTAGGGAGAGAGAGAGAAACACTGGGCGGATAGAGATAGAGGAACAGTGGGGTGGAGAGAGGGAGAGAGCGAAAAACTGGGGTGAGAGAAAGAGAGAAACACTGGGGGAGGAGAGTGAGAGAGTGAAACACTGGAGGGATAGAGAGAGAGGTAAACTGGGGGGAGAGAGAGAGAGACACTGGGGGAGAAAGAGTGAGAAAGAGAAACACTGGGGAGAGAGAGAAAAACACTGGGGGTTGAGGGAGAGAGAGAAACACTGTGGGGAGAGAGAGAAACACTGGGGAGAGAGAGAGAGAGAAACACTGGGGGGTGGAGAGAGCGAGAAACACTGGGGCGAAAGAGATAAACACTGGGGGGAGAAAGAGAGAGAGAAATACTTGGGGGAGAGAGAGAGAAACACTGGGTAGAGAGGGAGAAACACTGGTGGGAGAGAGAGAGAGAGACAGGGAAACACTGGGGGGAGAAAGAGAGAGAGAGAGAAACACTGGGGAGAGAGAGAAACACTGGGGAGAGAGAGAGAGAGACACAGGGTGGAGAGAGAGAGAGAAACATTGGGGAGAGCGAGAGAGAGAGAAACAATGGGGGTAGAGGGAGAGAGAGAGAAACACTGGGGGGAGAGAGAGAGAGAGAGACACTGGTGGGAGAGACAGAGAAACACTGTGGGGAGAGATAAAAACACTGGGGAGAGAGAGAAACATTGGGGAGAGCGAGAAAGAGAGAAACACAGGGGGAGAGAGAGACATAGAAACACTGGGGTGAGAGATAGAGAGAGAAACACTGGGGGGTGAGGGATAAACACTGGGGGGACAGAGAGAACCACTGCGGGGAGAGAGAGTGAAACACTGGAGGGAGAGAGAGAGAAACACTGGGGAGAGAGAGAGAAATACTGGAGGGAGATAGCGAGAAACACTGGGGGAAGAGAGAGAGACACACACTGGGGGGGGGAGAGAGAGAGGAACAGTGGGGGAGGAGATAGGGAGAGAGAGAAACACTGGTGGGAGAGAAAGAGGGAAACACTGGGGGAGGAGAGAGAGAGAGTGAAACAATGGAGGGAAAGAGAGAGAGGAACACTGGGGGGAGAGAGAGAGGGTGAACCACTGGGGGGAGAGAGTGAGAAACACTGGGGGGACAGAGAGAGAGAGAAACACTGGGGCGGGAGAGAGAGAGAAACACAGGGGGGAGAGAGATAAACACTGGGGGAGAAAGAGAGAGAGAAATACTTGAGAGAGAGAGAGAGAAACACTGGGGGAGAAAGAGAGAGAGAGAGAGACACGGGGGGAGAGAGAGAAACACGGGGTGGGGGAGAGAGATAGATAAACCCTGGTGGGAGAGAGAGAGTGAAACGCTGGGGGAGAGAGTGAAATACTGAGTTAGAGAGAGAAACACGGGTGGGGGGGAGAGAGAGGGAGAGAGAAACACTGGGTGGAGATAGAGAGAGAAACACTGTGGGAGGAGAGAGAGAAAAACACTGGGGTAGGAGAGAGAGAAACACTGGGGGGAGAGAGAGAGAAATACTGTGGGAGGAGAGAGAGAATCACTGGGTGGACAGAGAGAAAACCACTGGGGGGAGGAGAGAGAGAGAAACACTGTGGGGAGAGAGATATAGATAAACACTGGGGGGAGAGAGAGAGAGAAACACTGTGGGAGGAGAGAGAGAAAAACACTGGGGTAGGAGAGAGAGAAACACTTGGGGGAGAGAGAGTGAAATACTGTGGGAGGAGAGAGAGAATCACTGGGTGGACAGAGAGAGAAACACTGGGGGGAGGAGAGTGAGAGAAACACTGGGGGAGAGAGAGATAGATAAACACTGGGGGGAGAGAGAGATTGAAACACTGGGGGGAGGAGAGGAGAAAGACTGGGGGAGAGCGAGAAACAGAGGGGAGAGAGAGAAACACTGTGGGGAGAGCGAGAAACACTGGGGAGAGAGAGAAACACTGGGGAGAGAGAGAAACACTGGGGAGAGAGAGAGAGAAACACAGGGGCGAGAGAGAGAGAGAGAAACACTGGGGGGTGAGGGAGAAGCACTGGGGGGAGAGAGAGAGAAACACTGTGGGGAGAGAGAGAAACACTGGGGAGAGAGAGAAACATTGGGGAGAGCGAGAGTGAGAGAAAAACTGGGTGGAGAGAGAGAGAGAAACACTGTGGGGAGAGAGTTGAACACAGCGGGGAGGAGAGAGGGAGAAACACTGGGGGGAGAGAGAGAGAAACATTGGGGGGAGAGAGAGTGAAACACTGGAGAGAGAGGGAGAGAAACACAGGGGAGAGAGAGAGAAACACTGGGGGGAGATACAGAGAAACAATTGGGGGAGAGGGAAAGAGACTGAGGGGAGAGATAGAGAGGAACAGTGGGGGAGTAGAGAGGGAGAGAGAGAAACACTGGGGGGAGAGAAAGAGAGAAACACTGGGGGAGGAGAGAGAGATAGTGAAACACTTGAGGGATAGAGAGAGAGGAACACTGGGGGGGAGACAGAGAAAAACTGGGGTGAGAGAGGGAAACACTGGGTAGAGAGATAGAGAGAAACAATGGGGCGTGGAGAGAGAGAGAAACACTGGGGGGAGAGAGATAAACACTGGGGGGAGAAAGAGAGAGAAATGCTTGGGGGGGAGAGAGAGAGAAACACTGGGGGAGAGAGGGAGAAACACTGGTGGGAGAGAGAGAGAGGGACAGAGAAACAATGGGGGGAGAAAGAGAGAGAATCACTGGTGGAGGAGAGAGAGAGAAACACTGGGGGAGGAGAGAGAGAGAAACACTGGGGGAGGAGAGACAGAGAAACACTGAGGGGAGAGAGAGAGATAAACACTGGGGGGAGAGAGAGAAACATTGGGGGGAGAGAGAAACACTGGGGGAGAGAGAGATAAACACTGGGGGTAGAGAGAGAGGAGAGAGAAACACTGGTGGGAGAGAGAGAGTGAAACACTGGGGGAGGAGAGTGAGAGAAACACTGGGGGAGGAGAGGCAGATAAACACTGAGGGGAGAGAGAGAGATAAACACTGGGGGGAGAGAGAGAGAGAGAAACACTGTGGGTAGAGTGAGAAACACTGGGGAGAGAGAGAAACACTGGGGAGAGAGAGAGAGAATCACAGTGGGGAGAGAGAGAGAGAAACACTTGGGAGAGCGAGATAGAGAAACAATGGGTGGAGATGGAGAGTGAGAGTGAGAGAAACACTGGGGGGAGAGAGAGAGAAACACTGGGGTTAGAGAGAGTGAAACACTGGAGGGAGAAAGAGAGAAACACTGGAGAGAGAGAGAGAGACACTGGGGGGAAAGAGAGAGAGAGAGGAACAGTGGGGGAGTAGAGAGGGAGAGAGAGAAACACTGGGGTGAGAGAAAGAGAGAAACACTGGGGGAGGAGAGAGAGAGAGTGAAACACTGGAGGGATAGAGAGAGAGGAACACTGGGGGGAGAGAGAGAAACACTGGGGTGAGTGAGAGAAACACTGGGGAGAGAGAGAGAGAGAGAAACACTGGGGCGTGGAGAGAGAGAGAAACACTGGGTGGAGAGAGATAAACACTGGGGGCAGAAAGAGAGAGAGACAGAGAAACAATGGGGTGAGAAGGAGAGAGAAACACTGGGGGAGGAGAGACAGAGAAACACTGAGGGGAGAGAGAAAGATAAACACTGGGGGAGAGAGAGAAACACTGGGGGAGAGAGAAACACTGGGGGAGAGAGAGAGAAACACTGGGGGTAGAGAGAGAGTGAAACACTGGGGGAGGAGAGAGAGAGAAACACTGGGGGAGGAGAGACAGAGAAACACTGAGGGGAGAGAGAGAGATAAACACTGGGGAGAGAGAGAGAGAGAGAGAGAGAAACACTGTGGGGAGAGTGAGAAACACTGGGGAGAGAGAGAAACACTGGGGAGAGAGAGAGAGAAACACAGGGGGGAGAGAGAGAGATAAACACTTGGGAGAGCGAGAGAGAGAAACAATGGGGGGAGAGGGAGAGTGAGAGTGAGAGAAACACTGGGGGGAGAGAGAGAGAAACACTGGGGTTAGAGAGAGTGAAACACTGGAGGGAGAAAGAGAGAAACACTGGAGAGAGAGAGAGACACTGGGGGTAGAGAGAGAGACAGGAACAGTGGGGGAGTAGAGAGAGAGCGAGAGAAACATTGGGGGGAGAAAAAGAGAAACACTGGTGGAGGAGAGAGAGAGACTGAAACACTGGAGGGTTAGAGAGAGAGAAACACTGGGGAGAGATAGAGAGAGTGAAACACTGGGGGGAGAGAGAGAGAAAAACTGGTGGGGGAGAGAGAGAGAGAGAGAGAGAGAGAGAGAAACACTGGGGTGAGAGACAGAGCGAAACACTGGGGGGAGAGTGAGAGAGAGAAACACTGTGGGGAGAGAGAGAGAAACACTGGGGGGTGAGAGAGAAACACTGGGGAGAGAGAGAGAGAAAAACAGTGGGGAGAGAGACAGAGAAACACTGGGGGGGAGAGTTAAACACATGGTGGAGGAGAGATGGAGAAACACTGGGGGGAGAGAGAGAGAAACACTGTGGCAGAGAGAGAGAGAGAAACACTGGGGGGAGCGAAAGAGGGATATGGAGAAACACTGAGGGGAGAAAGAAATGGAGAGAAACACTGGGGGGAGAGAAGGACAGAAAGACCGGGGGAGAGAGGGAGAAACACTGGTGGGAGAGAAAGAGTGAGAGAAACACTGGGGGGAGAAAGAGGGAGAGAGAAACAGTGGGGGAGAGAGTGAAACACTGGGTCAGAGAGAGAGAGACACTGGAGGGAGAGAGAGGGAGAGAGAAACACTGGGGGAGGAGAGAGAGAAACACAGGGGGAGAGAGAGAGAAACACTGTGGGAGGAGAGAGGGAGAAATACTGGGGGAGGAGAGAGATAAACACTGGGGGGAGAGAGGGAGAAACACTGTGGGAGGAGAGAGAGAGAGGAACAGTGGGGGCGGAGAGAGGGAGAGAGAGAAACACTTGGGGGAGAGAAAGAGAGAAACACTGGGGGAGGAGAGAGAGAGAGTGAAACACTGAAGGGACAGAGAGAGAGGAAAACTGGGGGGGAGAGAGATAGAGTGAAACACGGGGGGAGAGAGAGACAGAAACACTGGTGGGAGAGAGAGAGATAAACTGGTGGGAGAGAGAGAGAGAGAGAGACACTGGGGGAGAAAGAGAAACTCTGGGGGGAGAGAGAGAGAAACACTGAGGGGTGATGGAGAGAGATGAACACTGTGGGGAGAGAGAGAGAGAGAAATACTTGGGGGGAGAGAGAGAGAAACATTGTTGGAGACAGGGAGAAACAATGGTGGGAGAGAGAGTGAGACAGATAAACACTGGGGGGAGAAAGAGAGAGAGAGAGAAACACTGGGGTGAGAGAGAAACACTGGGGAGAGAGAGAGAAACTAGGGGGAAGAGAGAGAGAGAAACAGTGGGGAGAGCGAGAGAGAGAGAAAAAATGGGGGGAGAGGGAGAGAGAGATACACTGGGGGAGAGAGAGAGAGAGAGAAACACTTGTGGGAGGGATGAGGGAGAAACACTGGGGGGAGAGAGAGAAACACTGTGGGGAGAGAGAGAAACACTGGGGAGAGAGAGAAACATTGGGGAGAGCGAGAGAGAGAGAAATACTGGGGGGAGAGAGAGACAGAGAAACACTGGGGGGCGGAGAGAGAGAGAGAAACACTGGGGGGAGATAGCGAAACACTGGGGGAGAGAGAGAAACACTGGGGGGAGAGAGAGAAACACTGGGGGGAGAATAAGAGAAACACTGGGGGGAGAGAGAGCGAGAGAGACACCGGGGGGAGAGACACAGGAACAGTGGGGTGGAGAGAGGGAGAGAGAATCACTGGTGGGAGAGAAAGAGAGAAACACTGGGGGTGGAGTGAGAGAGAATGAAACACTGGAGGGATCGAGAGAGACGAACACTGGGGGAGTGAGAGAGAGTTGAAAACTGGAGAGAGAGAGAAGAACACTGGGGGGAGTGAGAGAGAAAGACTGGTGGGAGAGAGAGAGAGATAGAGAGAGACTGGGGGAGAAAGAGAGAGAGAGAAACACTGGGGGGGAGAGAGAGAAACACTGGGGAGAGAGAGAGAGATAGAAGCAATGGGGGGGGGGGGAGAGAGAGAGAAACACAGGGGGAGAGAGTTAAACACTGGGGCGAGAGAGAGAGAGAAACACTTGGGGAGACAGGGAGAAACACTGGTGGGAGAGAGAGGGAGAGAAACACTGGGGGAGAGAGAGAGAGAAACACTGGAGGAGGAGAGAGAGAAACACTGGGGGGAGAGAGAGAGAAACACTGTGGGAGGAGAGAGAGAGAAACACTGGGGGAGGAGAGAGAGGAACACTGGGGGAGAGAGAGAGAGAGACTGTGGGAGGAGAGAGAGAATCACTGGGTGGACAGAGACAGAAACACTGCGGGGAGGAGAGAGAGAGAAACACTGAAGGTAGAGAGAGGGAGAGAGAAACACTGTGGGGAGAGCGAGAAACACTGGGGAGCGAGAGAAACACTTTGGAGAGAGAGAGAGAAACACAGGGGGGAGAGAGAGAAACACTGCGGAGAGAGAGAGAGAAACATTGGGGAGAGCGAGAGAGACA
Source organism: Heptranchias perlo (assembly GCF_035084215.1). Classification (NCBI taxonomy): domain Eukaryota; kingdom Metazoa; phylum Chordata; class Chondrichthyes; order Hexanchiformes; family Hexanchidae; genus Heptranchias; species Heptranchias perlo. The sequence goes on from NW_027139373.1 coordinate 139,709, forward strand.
GAAACATTGGGGGGAGAGTGAGAGAGATAGAGTGAGAAACACTGGGAGAAGAGAGAGAGAGAGAGACACTGGGGGGTGAGGGAGAAACACTGGGGGGAGAGAGAGAGAAACACTGGGCGGAGAGAGATAGAGGAACAGTGGGGTGGAGAGAGGGAGAGAGAGAAAAACTGGGGGGAGAGAAAGAGAGAAACATTGGGGGAGGAGAGTGAGAGAGTGAAACACTGGAGGGATAGAGAGAGAGAGAAACACTGGGGGTGAGAGATAGAGAAACACTGGGGGGTGAGGAAGAAACAGTGTGGGGAGAGAGAGAGAAACACTGGGGGGAGAACGAGTGAAACACTGGAGGGAGAGAGAGAGAAACACTGGGCGGAGAGAGATAGAGGAACAGTGGGGTGGAGAGAGGGAGAGAGAGAAAAACTGGGGGGAGAGAAAGAGAGAAACATTGGGGGAGGAGAGTGAGAGAGTGAAACACTGGAGGGATAGAGAGAGAGGTAAACTGGAGGGAGAGAGAGAGAGACACTGGGGGAGAAAGAGTGAGAAAGAGAAACACTGGGGAGAGAGAGAGAAACACTGGGGGTTGAGGGAGAGAGATAAATACTATGGGGAGAGAGAGAGAAACACTGGGGGGAGAGAGAGAAACACTGGGGAGAGAGAGAGAGAGAAACACTGGGGGGAGAAAGAGAGAGAGAAATACTTGGGGGAGAGAGAGAGAGAAACACTGGGGTAGAGAGGGAGAAACACTGGTGGGAGAGAGAGAGAGGGACAGGGAAACACTGGGGGGAGAAAGAGAGAGAGAGAGAAACACTGGGGAGAGAGAGAAACACTGGGGAGAGAGAGAGAGAGAAACAATGGGGGGAGAGGGAGAGAGAGAGAGAGAAACACTGGGGGGAGAGAGAGAGAGAAACACTGGTGGGTGAGACAGAGAAACACTGTGGGGAGAGCGAAAAACACTGGGGAGAGAGAGAAATATTGGGGAGAGCGAGAGAGAGAGAAACACTGGGGGAGAGAGAGACATAGAAACACTGGGGTGAGAGATAGAGAGAGAAACACTGGGGGGTGAGAGATAAACACTGGGGGGACAGAGAGAAACACTGGGCGGAATGAGAGTGAAACACTGGAGGGAGAGAGAGAGAAACACTGGGGAGAGAGTGAGAAATACTGGGGGGAGATAGCGAGAAACACTGGGTGATGAGAGAGAGAGAGACACTGGGGGGAGAGAGAGAGAGGAACAGTGGGGGAGGAGAGAGAGAGGAACAGTGGGGCGGGAGAGAGAGAGAAACACAGCGGGGAGAGAGATAAACACTGGGGGGAGTAAGAGAGAGAGAAATAATTGGGGGAGAGAGAGAGAGAAACACTGGGGGAGAGAGGGAGAAACACTGGTGGTAGAGAGAGAGAATGAGAAACACGGGGGGAGAGAGAGAAACACGGGGGGCGGAGAGAGAGAAACACTGGGGGGAGAGAGAGAAACACCGGTGGGAGGAGAGAGAGAGAAACACTGGGGGTGAGAGAGTGAAACGCTGAGTTAGAGAGAGAAACACGGGGGGGAAATAGAGAGAGAAACACTGTGGGAGGAGAGAGAGAGAAACACTGGGGTAGGAGAGAGAGAAAAACTGGGGGGAGAGAGAGAGAAATACTGTGGGAGGAGAGAGAGAATCACTGGGTGGACAGAGAGAGAAACACTGGGGGGAGGAGAGAGAGAGAGAAACACTGGGGGAGAGAGAGATAGATAAACACTGGGGGGAGAGAGAGAGTGAAAGACTGGGGGGAGGAGAGGAGAAAGACTGGGGGAGAGCGAGAAACACTGGGCAGAGAGAGAAACACTGTGGGGAGAGCGAGAAACACTCGGGAGAGAGAGAAACACTGGGGAGAGAGAGAGAGAAACACAGGGGCGACAGAGAGAGAGAGAGAAACACTGGGGGGTAAGGGAGAAACACTGGGGGGAGAGAGAGAAACACTGTGGGGAGAGAGAGAAACACTGGGGAGAGAGAGAAACATTGGGGAGAGCGAGAGTGAGAGAACCACTGGGGGGAGAGAGAGAGAGAAACACTGGAGGGAGAGAGTTGAACACAGGGGGGTGGAGAGAGAGTGAAACACTGGAGGGAGAGAGAGAGAAACACTGGGGAGAGAGAGAAACATTGGGGAGAGCGTGAGTGAGAGAACCACTGGGGGGAGAAAGAGAGAAACACTGGGATTAGAGAGAGTGAAACACTGGGGGGAGATACAGAGAAACAATGGGGGGAGAGAGTGAGGGACACTGAGGGGAGAGATAGAGAGGAACAGTGGTGGAGTAGAGAGGGAGAGAGAGAAACACTGGGGGGAGAGAAAGAGAGAAACACTGGGGGTGGAGAGAGAGAGAGTGAAACACTGGAGGGATAGAGAGAGAGGAACACTGGGGGGAGAGAGAGAAACACTGGGGTGAGAGAGAGAAACACTGGGGGGAGAGAGAGAGAGAGAAACACTGGGGGGAGAGAGAGAGAGAGAAACACTGGGGCGTGGAGAGAGAGAGAAACACTGGGGGGAGAGGGAGAAACACTGGGTGGAGAAAGAGAGAGAAATTCTTGGGGGGGAGAGAGAGAGAAACACTGGGGGAGAGAGGGAGAAACACTGGTGGGAGAGAGAGAGAGAGACAGAGAAACAATGGGGGGAGAAAGAGAGAGAAACACTGGTGGAGGAGAGAGAGAGAAACACTGGTGGGAGAGAGAGAGAGAGAAACACTGTGGGGAGAGTGAGAAACACTGAGGAGAGAGAGAAACACTGGGGGGAGAGAGAGAGAGAAACACAGGGGGGAGAGAGAGAGAGAGAAACACTTGGGAGAGCGAGAGAGATAAACACTGGTGGGAGAGGGAGAGTGAGAGTGAGAGAAACACTGGGGGGAGAGAGAGAGAAACACTGGGGTTAGAGAGAGTGAAACACTGGAGGGAGAAAGAGAGAAACACTGGAGAGAGAGAGAGACACTGGGGGGAGAGAGAGAGAGAGGAACAGTGGGGGAGTAGAGAGAGAGAGAGAGAAACACTGGGGGAAGAGAGAGAGAGAGAGACACTGGGGGGTGAGGGAGAAACACTGGGGGGAGAGAGAGAGAAACACTGTGGGGAGAGAGAGGAAGGCTGGCGAGAGAGAGAAACATTGGGGAGAGCGAGAGAGAGAGAAACACTGGGGGGAGAGAGAGAGAGAAACACTGTGGGGAGAGAGAGAGACACTGGGGGGAGTACGAGTGAAACACTGGAGGGAGAGAGAGAGAAACACTGGGCGGAGAGAGATAGAGGAACAGTGAGGTGGAGAGAGGGAGAGAGAGAAAAACTGGGGGGAGAGAAAGAGAGAAACACTGGGGGAGGAGAGTGAGAGAGTGAAACACTGGAGGTACAGAGAGAGAGGTAAACTGGGGGGAGAGAGAGAGACACTGGGGGAGAAAGAGTGAGAAAGAGAAACACTGGGGAGAGAGAGAGAAACACTGGGGGTTGAGGGAGAGAGAGAAATACTATGGGGAGAGAGAGAAACACTGGGGGTAGTGAGAGAAACACTGGGGAGAGAGAGAGAGAGAAACACTGGGGGGAGAAAGAGAGAGAGAAATACTTGTGGGTGAGAGAGAGAGAAAAACACTGGGGTAGAGAGGGGGAAACACTGGTGGGAGAGAGAGAGAGAGTCAGGGAAACACTGGGGGGAGAAAGAGAGAGAGAGAGAAACATTCGGGAGAGCGAGAGAGACAGAAACAATGGGGGGAGAGTGAGAGAGAGAGAGTGAGAAACACTGGGAGAAGAGAGAGAGAGAGAGACAATGGGGGGTGAGGGAGAAACACTGGGGGGAGAGAGAGAGAAACACTGTGGGGAGAGAGAGGAAGACTGGGGAGAGAGAGAAACATTGGGGAGAGCGAGAGAGAGAGAAACACTGCGGGGAGAGAGAGAGAGAGAAACACTGGGGGAGAGAGAGAGAGAAACACTGGGGGGTGAGGAAGAAACAGTGTGGGGAGAGAGAGAGAAACACTGGGGGGAGAACGAGTGAAACACTGGAGGGAGAGAGAGAGAAACACTGGGCGCAGAGAGATAGAGGAACAGTGGGGTGGAGAGACGGAGAGATAGAAAAACTGGGGGGAGAGAAAGAGAGAAACATTGGGGGAGGAGAGTGAGAGGGTGAAACACTGGAGGGATAGAGAGAGAGGTAAACTGGAGGGAGAGAGAGAGAGAGACACTGGGGGAGAAAGAGTGAGAAAGAGAAACACTGGGGAGAGACAGAGAAACACTGGGGGTTGAGGGAGAGAGAGAAATACTATGGGGAGAGAGAGAGAAACACTGGGGGGAGAGAGAGAAACACTGGGGAGAGAGAGAGAGAGAAACACTGGGTGGAGAAAGAGAGAGAGAAATACTTGGGGGAGAGAGAGAGAGAAACACTGGGGTAGAGAGGGAGAAACACTGGTGGGAGAGAGAGAGAGAGACAGGGAAACACTGGGGGGAGAAAGAGAGAGAGAGAGAAACACTGGGGGTGAGAGAGAGAAACACTGTGGGAGGAGAGAGGGAGAAATACTGGGGGAGGAGAGAGATAAACACTGGGGGGAGAGAGGGAGAAACACTGTGGGAGGAGAGAGAGAGAGGAACAGTGGGGGCGGAGAGAGGGAGAGAGAGAAACACTTGGGGGAGGAGAGAGAGAAACACAGGGGGAGAGAGAGAGAAACACTGTGGGAGGAGAGAGGGAGAAATACTGGGGGAGGAGAGAGATAAACACTGGGGGGAGAGAGGGAGAAACACTGTGGGAGGAGAGAGAGAGAGGAACAGTGGGGGCGGAGAGAGGGAGAGAGAGAAACACTTGGGGGAGAGAAAGAGAGAAACACTGGGGGAGGAGAGAGAGAGAGTGAAACACTGAAGGGACAGAGAGAGAGGAAAACTGGGGGGGAGAGAGATAGAGTGAAACACGGGGGGAGAGAGAGACAGAAACACTGGTGGGAGAGAGAGAGATAAACTGGTGGGAGAGAGAGAGAGAGAGAGACACTGGGGGAGAAAGAGAAACTCTGGGGGGAGAGAGAGAGAAACACTGAGGGGTGATGGAGAGAGATGAACACTGTGGGGAGAGAGAGAGAGAGAAATACTTGGGGGGAGAGAGAGAGAAACATTGTTGGAGACAGGGAGAAACAATGGTGGGAGAGAGAGTGAGACAGATAAACACTGGGGGGAGAAAGAGAGAGAGAGAGAAACACTGGGGTGAGAGAGAAACACTGGGGAGAGAGAGAGAAACTAGGGGGAAGAGAGAGAGAGAAACAGTGGGGAGAGCGAGAGAGAGAGAAAAAATGGGGGGAGAGGGAGAGAGAGATACACTGGGGGAGAGAGAGAGAGAGAGAAACACTTGTGGGAGGGATGAGGGAGAAACACTGGGGGGAGAGAGAGAAACACTGTGGGGAGAGAGAGAAACACTGGGGAGAGAGAGAAACATTGGGGAGAGCGAGAGAGAGAGAAATACTGGGGGGAGAGAGAGACAGAGAAACACTGGGGGGCGGAGAGAGAGAGAGAAACACTGGGGGGAGATAGCGAAACACTGGGGGAGAGAGAGAAACACTGGGGGGAGAGAGAGAAACACTGGGGGGAGAATAAGAGAAACACTGGGGGGAGAGAGAGCGAGAGAGACACCGGGGGGAGAGACACAGGAACAGTGGGGTGGAGAGAGGGAGAGAGAATCACTGGTGGGAGAGAAAGAGAGAAACACTGGGGGTGGAGTGAGAGAGAGTGAAACACTGGAGGGATCGAGAGAGACGAACACTGGGGGAGTGAGAGAGAGTTGAAAACTGGAGAGAGAGAGAAGAACACTGGGGGGAGTGAGAGAGAAAGACTGGTGGGAGAGAGAGAGAGATAGAGAGAGACTGGGGGAGAAAGAGAGAGAGAGAAACACTGGGGGGGAGAGAGAGAAACACTGGGGAGAGAGAGAGAGATAGAAGCAATGGGGGGGGGGGGAGAGAGAGAGAAACACAGGGGGAGAGAGTTAAACACTGGGGCGAGAGAGAGAGAGAAACACTTGGGGAGACAGGGAGAAACACTGGTGGGAGAGAGAGGGAGAGAAACACTGGGGGAGAGAGAGAGAGAAACACTGGAGGAGGAGAGAGAGAAACACTGGGGGGAGAGAGAGAGAAACACTGTGGGAGGAGAGAGAGAGAAACACTGGGGGAGGAGAGAGAGGAACACTGGGGGAGAGAGAGAGAGAGACTGTGGGAGGAGAGAGAGAATCACTGGGTGGACAGAGACAGAAACACTGCGGGGAGGAGAGAGAGAGAAACACTGAAGGTAGAGAGAGGGAGAGAGAAACACTGTGGGGAGAGCGAGAAACACTGGGGAGCGAGAGAAACACTTTGGAGAGAGAGAGAGAAACACAGGGGGGAGAGAGAGAAACACTGCGGAGAGAGAGAGAGAAACATTGGGGAGAGCGAGAGAGACAGAAACATTGGGGGGAGAGTGAGAGAGATAGAGTGAGAAACACTGGGAGAAGAGAGAGAGAGAGAGACACTGGGGGGTGAGGGAGAAACACTGGGGGGAGAGAGAGAGAAACACTGTGGGGAGAGAGAGGAAGGCTGGCGAGAGAGAGAAACATTGGGGAGAGCGAGAGAGAGAGAAACACTGGGGGGAGAGAGAGAGAGAAACACTGTGGGGAGAGAGAGAGACACTGGGGGGAGTACGAGTGAAACACTGGAGGGAGAGAGAGAGAAACACTGGGCGGAGAGAGATAGAGGAACAGTGAGGTGGAGAGAGGGAGAGAGAGAAAAACTGGGGGGAGAGAAAGAGAGAAACACTGGGGGAGGAGAGTGAGAGAGTGAAACACTGGAGGTACAGAGAGAGAGGTAAACTGGGGGGAGAGAGAGAGACACTGGGGGAGAAAGAGTGAGAAAGAGAAACACTGGGGAGAGAGAGAGAAACACTGGGGGTTGAGGGAGAGAGAGAAATACTATGGGGAGAGAGAGAAACACTGGGGGTAGTGAGAGAAACACTGGGGAGAGAGAGAGAGAGAAACACTGGGGGGAGAAAGAGAGAGAGAAATACTTGTGGGTGAGAGAGAGAGAAAAACACTGGGGTAGAGAGGGGGAAACACTGGTGGGAGAGAGAGAGAGAGTCAGGGAAACACTGGGGGGAGAAAGAGAGAGAGAGAGAAACATTCGGGAGAGCGAGAGAGACAGAAACAATGGGGGGAGAGTGAGAGAGAGAGAGTGAGAAACACTGGGAGAAGAGAGAGAGAGAGAGACAATGGGGGGTGAGGGAGAAACACTGGGGGGAGAGAGAGAGAAACACTGTGGGGAGAGAGAGGAAGACTGGGGAGAGAGAGAAACATTGGGGAGAGCGAGAGAGAGAGAAACACTGCGGGGAGAGAGAGAGAGAGAAACACTGGGGGAGAGAGAGAGAGAAACACTGGGGGGTGAGGAAGAAACAGTGTGGGGAGAGAGAGAGAAACACTGGGGGGAGAACGAGTGAAACACTGGAGGGAGAGAGAGAGAAACACTGGGCGCAGAGAGATAGAGGAACAGTGGGGTGGAGAGACGGAGAGATAGAAAAACTGGGGGGAGAGAAAGAGAGAAACATTGGGGGAGGAGAGTGAGAGGGTGAAACACTGGAGGGATAGAGAGAGAGGTAAACTGGAGGGAGAGAGAGAGAGAGACACTGGGGGAGAAAGAGTGAGAAAGAGAAACACTGGGGAGAGACAGAGAAACACTGGGGGTTGAGGGAGAGAGAGAAATACTATGGGGAGAGAGAGAGAAACACTGGGGGGAGAGAGAGAAACACTGGGGAGAGAGAGAGAGAGAAACACTGGGTGGAGAAAGAGAGAGAGAAATACTTGGGGGAGAGAGAGAGAGAAACACTGGGGTAGAGAGGGAGAAACACTGGTGGGAGAGAGAGAGAGAGACAGGGAAACACTGGGGGGAGAAAGAGAGAGAGAGAGAAACACTGGGGGTGAGAGAGAGAAACACTGTGGGAGGAGAGAGGGAGAAATACTGGGGGAGGAGAGAGATAAACACTGGGGGGAGAGAGGGAGAAACACTGTGGGAGGAGAGAGAGAGAGGAACAGTGGGGGCGGAGAGAGGGAGAGAGAGAAACACTTGGGGGAGGAGAGAGAGAAACACAGGGGGAGAGAGAGAGAAACACTGTGGGAGGAGAGAGGGAGAAATACTGGGGGAGGAGAGAGATAAACACTGGGGGGAGAGAGGGAGAAACACTGTGGGAGGAGAGAGAGAGAGGAACAGTGGGGGCGGAGAGAGGGAGAGAGAGAAACACTTGGGGGAGAGAAAGAGAGAAACACTGGGGGAGGAGAGAGAGAGAGTGAAACACTGAAGGGACAGAGAGAGAGGAAAACTGGGGGGGAGAGAGATAGAGTGAAACACGGGGGGAGAGAGAGACAGAAACACTGGTGGGAGAGAGAGAGATAAACTGGTGGGAGAGAGAGAGAGAGAGAGACACTGGGGGAGAAAGAGAAACTCTGGGGGGAGAGAGAGAGAAACACTGAGGGGTGATGGAGAGAGATGAACACTGTGGGGAGAGAGAGAGAGAGAAATACTTGGGGGGAGAGAGAGAGAAACATTGTTGGAGACAGGGAGAAACAATGGTGGGAGAGAGAGTGAGACAGATAAACACTGGGGGGAGAAAGAGAGAGAGAGAGAAACACTGGGGTGAGAGAGAAACACTGGGGAGAGAGAGAGAAACTAGGGGGAAGAGAGAGAGAGAAACAGTGGGGAGAGCGAGAGAGAGAGAAAAAATGGGGGGAGAGGGAGAGAGAGATACACTGGGGGAGAGAGAGAGAGAGAGAAACACTTGTGGGAGGGATGAGGGAGAAACACTGGGGGGAGAGAGAGAAACACTGTGGGGAGAGAGAGAAACACTGGGGAGAGAGAGAAACATTGGGGAGAGCGAGAGAGAGAGAAATACTGGGGGGAGAGAGAGACAGAGAAACACTGGGGGGCGGAGAGAGAGAGAGAAACACTGGGGGGAGATAGCGAAACACTGGGGGAGAGAGAGAAACACTGGGGGGAGAGAGAGAAACACTGGGGGGAGAATAAGAGAAACACTGGGGGGAGAGAGAGCGAGAGAGACACCGGGGGGAGAGACACAGGAACAGTGGGGTGGAGAGAGGGAGAGAGAATCACTGGTGGGAGAGAAAGAGAGAAACACTGGGGGTGGAGTGAGAGAGAGTGAAACACTGGAGGGATCGAGAGAGACGAACACTGGGGGAGTGAGAGAGAGTTGAAAACTGGAGAGAGAGAGAAGAACACTGGGGGGAGTGAGAGAGAAAGACTGGTGGGAGAGAGAGAGAGATAGAGAGAGACTGGGGGAGAAAGAGAGAGAGAGAAACACTGGGGGGGAGAGAGAGAAACACTGGGGAGAGAGAGAGAGATAGAAGCAATGGGGGGGGGGAGAGAGAGAGAAACACAGGGGGAGAGAGTTAAACACTGGGGCGAGAGAGAGAGAGAAACACTTGGGGAGACAGGGAGAAACACTGGTGGGAGAGAGAGGGAGAGAAACACTGGGGGAGAGAGAGAGAGAAACACTGGAGGAGGAGAGAGAGAAACACTGGGGGGAGAGAGAGAGAAACACTGTGGGAGGAGAGAGAGAGAAACACTGGGGGAGGAGAGAGAGGAACACTGGGGGAGAGAGAGAGAGAGACTGTGGGAGGAGAGAGAGAATCACTGGGTGGACAGAGACAGAAACACTGCGGGGAGGAGAGAGAGAGAAACACTGAAGGTAGAGAGAGGGAGAGAGAAACACTGTGGGGAGAGCGAGAAACACTGGGGAGCGAGAGAAACACTTTGGAGAGAGAGAGAGAAACACAGGGGGGAGAGAGAGAAACACTGCGGAGAGAGAGAGAGAAACATTGGGGAGAGCGAGAGAGACAGAAACATTGGGGGGAGAGTGAGAGAGATAGAGTGAGAAACACTGGGAGAAGAGAGAGAGAGAGAGACACTGGGGGGTGAGGGAGAAACACTGGGGGGAGAGAGAGAGAAACACTGGGCGGAGAGAGATAGAGGAACAGTGGGGTGGAGAGAGGGAGAGAGAGAAAAACTGGGGGGAGAGAAAGAGAGAAACATTGGGGGAGGAGAGTGAGAGAGTGAAACACTGGAGGGATAGAGAGAGAGAGAAACACTGGGGGTGAGAGATAGAGAAACACTGGGGGGTGAGGAAGAAACAGTGTGGGGAGAGAGAGAGAAACACTGGGGGGAGAACGAGTGAAACACTGGAGGGAGAGAGAGAGAAACACTGGGCGGAGAGAGATAGAGGAACAGTGGGGTGGAGAGAGGGAGAGAGAGAAAAACTGGGGGGAGAGAAAGAGAGAAACATTGGGGGAGGAGAGTGAGAGAGTGAAACACTGGAGGGATAGAGAGAGAGGTAAACTGGAGGGAGAGAGAGAGAGACACTGGGGGAGAAAGAGTGAGAAAGAGAAACACTGGGGAGAGAGAGAGAAACACTGGGGGTTGAGGGAGAGAGATAAATACTATGGGGAGAGAGAGAGAAACACTGGGGGGAGAGAGAGAAACACTGGGGAGAGAGAGAGAGAGAAACACTGGGGGGAGAAAGAGAGAGAGAAATACTTGGGGGAGAGAGAGAGAGAAACACTGGGGTAGAGAGGGAGAAACACTGGTGGGAGAGAGAGAGAGGGACAGGGAAACACTGGGGGGAGAAAGAGAGAGAGAGAGAAACACTGGGGAGAGAGAGAAACACTGGGGAGAGAGAGAGAGAGAAACAATGGGGGGAGAGGGAGAGAGAGAGAGAGAAACACTGGGGGGAGAGAGAGAGAGAAACACTGGTGGGTGAGACAGAGAAACACTGTGGGGAGAGCGAAAAACACTGGGGAGAGAGAGAAATATTGGGGAGAGCGAGAGAGAGAGAAACACTGGGGGAGAGAGAGACATAGAAACACTGGGGTGAGAGATAGAGAGAGAAACACTGGGGGGTGAGAGATAAACACTGGGGGGACAGAGAGAAACACTGGGCGGAATGAGAGTGAAACACTGGAGGGAGAGAGAGAGAAACACTGGGGAGAGAGTGAGAAATACTGGGGGGAGATAGCGAGAAACACTGGGTGATGAGAGAGAGAGAGACACTGGGGGGAGAGAGAGAGAGGAACAGTGGGGGAGGAGAGAGAGAGGAACAGTGGGGCGGGAGAGAGAGAGAAACACAGCGGGGAGAGAGATAAACACTGGGGGGAGTAAGAGAGAGAGAAATAATTGGGGGAGAGAGAGAGAGAAACACTGGGGGAGAGAGGGAGAAACACTGGTGGTAGAGAGAGAGAATGAGAAACACGGGGGGAGAGAGAGAAACACGGGGGGCGGAGAGAGAGAAACACTGGGGGGAGAGAGAGAAACACCGGTGGGAGGAGAGAGAGAGAAACACTGGGGGTGAGAGAGTGAAACGCTGAGTTAGAGAGAGAAACACGGGGGGGAAATAGAGAGAGAAACACTGTGGGAGGAGAGAGAGAGAAACACTGGGGTAGGAGAGAGAGAAAAACTGGGGGGAGAGAGAGAGAAATACTGTGGGAGGAGAGAGAGAATCACTGGGTGGACAGAGAGAGAAACACTGGGGGGAGGAGAGAGAGAGAGAAACACTGGGGGAGAGAGAGATAGATAAACACTGGGGGGAGAGAGAGAGTGAAAGACTGGGGGGAGGAGAGGAGAAAGACTGGGGGAGAGCGAGAAACACTGGGCAGAGAGAGAAACACTGTGGGGAGAGCGAGAAACACTCGGGAGAGAGAGAAACACTGGGGAGAGAGAGAGAGAAACACAGGGGCGACAGAGAGAGAGAGAGAAACACTGGGGGGTAAGGGAGAAACACTGGGGGGAGAGAGAGAAACACTGTGGGGAGAGAGAGAAACACTGGGGAGAGAGAGAAACATTGGGGAGAGCGAGAGTGAGAGAACCACTGGGGGGAGAGAGAGAGAGAAACACTGGAGGGAGAGAGTTGAACACAGGGGGGTGGAGAGAGAGTGAAACACTGGAGGGAGAGAGAGAGAAACACTGGGGAGAGAGAGAAACATTGGGGAGAGCGTGAGTGAGAGAACCACTGGGGGGAGAAAGAGAGAAACACTGGGATTAGAGAGAGTGAAACACTGGGGGGAGATACAGAGAAACAATGGGGGGAGAGAGTGAGGGACACTGAGGGGAGAGATAGAGAGGAACAGTGGTGGAGTAGAGAGGGAGAGAGAGAAACACTGGGGGGAGAGAAAGAGAGAAACACTGGGGGTGGAGAGAGAGAGAGTGAAACACTGGAGGGATAGAGAGAGAGGAACACTGGGGGGAGAGAGAGAAACACTGGGGTGAGAGAGAGAAACACTGGGGGGAGAGAGAGAGAGAGAAACACTGGGGGGAGAGAGAGAGAGAGAAACACTGGGGCGTGGAGAGAGAGAGAAACACTGGGGGGAGAGGGAGAAACACTGGGTGGAGAAAGAGAGAGAAATTCTTGGGGGGGAGAGAGAGAGAAACACTGGGGGAGAGAGGGAGAAACACTGGTGGGAGAGAGAGAGAGAGACAGAGAAACAATGGGGGGAGAAAGAGAGAGAAACACTGGTGGAGGAGAGAGAGAGAAACACTGGTGGGAGAGAGAGAGAGAGAAACACTGTGGGGAGAGTGAGAAACACTGAGGAGAGAGAGAAACACTGGGGGGAGAGAGAGAGAGAAACACAGGGGGGAGAGAGAGAGAGAGAAACACTTGGGAGAGCGAGAGAGATAAACACTGGTGGGAGAGGGAGAGTGAGAGTGAGAGAAACACTGGGGGGAGAGAGAGAGAAACACTGGGGTTAGAGAGAGTGAAACACTGGAGGGAGAAAGAGAGAAACACTGGAGAGAGAGAGAGACACTGGGGGGAGAGAGAGAGAGAGGAACAGTGGGGGAGTAGAGAGAGAGAGAGAGAAACACTGGGGGAAGAGAGAGAGAGAGAGACACTGGGGGGTGAGGGAGAAACACTGGGGGGAGAGAGAGAGAAACACTGTGGGGAGAGAGAGGAAGGCTGGCGAGAGAGAGAAACATTGGGGAGAGCGAGAGAGAGAGAAACACTGGGGGGAGAGAGAGAGAGAAACACTGTGGGGAGAGAGAGAGACACTGGGGGGAGTACGAGTGAAACACTGGAGGGAGAGAGAGAGAAACACTGGGCGGAGAGAGATAGAGGAACAGTGAGGTGGAGAGAGGGAGAGAGAGAAAAACTGGGGGGAGAGAAAGAGAGAAACACTGGGGGAGGAGAGTGAGAGAGTGAAACACTGGAGGTACAGAGAGAGAGGTAAACTGGGGGGAGAGAGAGAGACACTGGGGGAGAAAGAGTGAGAAAGAGAAACACTGGGGAGAGAGAGAGAAACACTGGGGGTTGAGGGAGAGAGAGAAATACTATGGGGAGAGAGAGAAACACTGGGGGTAGTGAGAGAAACACTGGGGAGAGAGAGAGAGAGAAACACTGGGGGGAGAAAGAGAGAGAGAAATACTTGTGGGTGAGAGAGAGAGAAAAACACTGGGGTAGAGAGGGGGAAACACTGGTGGGAGAGAGAGAGAGAGTCAGGGAAACACTGGGGGGAGAAAGAGAGAGAGAGAGAAACATTCGGGAGAGCGAGAGAGACAGAAACAATGGGGGGAGAGTGAGAGAGAGAGAGTGAGAAACACTGGGAGAAGAGAGAGAGAGAGAGACAATGGGGGGTGAGGGAGAAACACTGGGGGGAGAGAGAGAGAAACACTGTGGGGAGAGAGAGGAAGACTGGGGAGAGAGAGAAACATTGGGGAGAGCGAGAGAGAGAGAAACACTGCGGGGAGAGAGAGAGAGAGAAACACTGGGGGAGAGAGAGAGAGAAACACTGGGGGGTGAGGAAGAAACAGTGTGGGGAGAGAGAGAGAAACACTGGGGGGAGAACGAGTGAAACACTGGAGGGAGAGAGAGAGAAACACTGGGCGCAGAGAGATAGAGGAACAGTGGGGTGGAGAGACGGAGAGATAGAAAAACTGGGGGGAGAGAAAGAGAGAAACATTGGGGGAGGAGAGTGAGAGGGTGAAACACTGGAGGGATAGAGAGAGAGGTAAACTGGAGGGAGAGAGAGAGAGAGACACTGGGGGAGAAAGAGTGAGAAAGAGAAACACTGGGGAGAGACAGAGAAACACTGGGGGTTGAGGGAGAGAGAGAAATACTATGGGGAGAGAGAGAGAAACACTGGGGGGAGAGAGAGAAACACTGGGGAGAGAGAGAGAGAGAAACACTGGGTGGAGAAAGAGAGAGAGAAATACTTGGGGGAGAGAGAGAGAGAAACACTGGGGTAGAGAGGGAGAAACACTGGTGGGAGAGAGAGAGAGAGACAGGGAAACACTGGGGGGAGAAAGAGAGAGAGAGAGAAACACTGGGGGTGAGAGAGAGAAACACTGTGGGAGGAGAGAGGGAGAAATACTGGGGGAGGAGAGAGATAAACACTGGGGGGAGAGAGGGAGAAACACTGTGGGAGGAGAGAGAGAGAGGAACAGTGGGGGCGGAGAGAGGGAGAGAGAGAAACACTTGGGGGAGGAGAGAGAGAAACACAGGGGGAGAGAGAGAGAAACACTGTGGGAGGAGAGAGGGAGAAATACTGGGGGAGGAGAGAGATAAACACTGGGGGGAGAGAGGGAGAAACACTGTGGGAGGAGAGAGAGAGAGGAACAGTGGGGGCGGAGAGAGGGAGAGAGAGAAACACTTGGGGGAGAGAAAGAGAGAAACACTGGGGGAGGAGAGAGAGAGAGTGAAACACTGAAGGGACAGAGAGAGAGGAAAACTGGGGGGGAGAGAGATAGAGTGAAACACGGGGGGAGAGAGAGACAGAAACACTGGTGGGAGAGAGAGAGATAAACTGGTGGGAGAGAGAGAGAGAGAGAGACACTGGGGGAGAAAGAGAAACTCTGGGGGGAGAGAGAGAGAAACACTGAGGGGTGATGGAGAGAGATGAACACTGTGGGGAGAGAGAGAGAGAGAAATACTTGGGGGGAGAGAGAGAGAAACATTGTTGGAGACAGGGAGAAACAATGGTGGGAGAGAGAGTGAGACAGATAAACACTGGGGGGAGAAAGAGAGAGAGAGAGAAACACTGGGGTGAGAGAGAAACACTGGGGAGAGAGAGAGAAACTAGGGGGAAGAGAGAGAGAGAAACAGTGGGGAGAGCGAGAGAGAGAGAAAAAATGGGGGGAGAGGGAGAGAGAGATACACTGGGGGAGAGAGAGAGAGAGAGAAACACTTGTGGGAGGGATGAGGGAGAAACACTGGGGGGAGAGAGAGAAACACTGTGGGGAGAGAGAGAAACACTGGGGAGAGAGAGAAACATTGGGGAGAGCGAGAGAGAGAGAAATACTGGGGGGAGAGAGAGACAGAGAAACACTGGGGGGCGGAGAGAGAGAGAGAAACACTGGGGGGAGATAGCGAAACACTGGGGGAGAGAGAGAAACACTGGGGGGAGAGAGAGAAACACTGGGGGGAGAATAAGAGAAACACTGGGGGGAGAGAGAGCGAGAGAGACACCGGGGGGAGAGACACAGGAACAGTGGGGTGGAGAGAGGGAGAGAGAATCACTGGTGGGAGAGAAAGAGAGAAACACTGGGGGTGGAGTGAGAGAGAGTGAAACACTGGAGGGATCGAGAGAGACGAACACTGGGGGAGTGAGAGAGAGTTGAAAACTGGAGAGAGAGAGAAGAACACTGGGGGGAGTGAGAGAGAAAGACTGGTGGGAGAGAGAGAGAGATAGAGAGAGACTGGGGGAGAAAGAGAGAGAGAGAAACACTGGGGGGGAGAGAGAGAAACACTGGGGAGAGAGAGAGAGATAGAAGCAATGGGGGGGGGGGAGAGAGAGAGAAACACAGGGGGAGAGAGTTAAACACTGGGGCGAGAGAGAGAGAGAAACACTTGGGGAGACAGGGAGAAACACTGGTGGGAGAGAGAGGGAGAGAAACACTGGGGGAGAGAGAGAGAGAAACACTGGAGGAGGAGAGAGAGAAACACTGGGGGGAGAGAGAGAGAAACACTGTGGGAGGAGAGAGAGAGAAACACTGGGGGAGGAGAGAGAGGAACACTGGGGGAGAGAGAGAGAGAGACTGTGGGAGGAGAGAGAGAATCACTGGGTGGACAGAGACAGAAACACTGCGGGGAGGAGAGAGAGAGAAACACTGAAGGTAGAGAGAGGGAGAGAGAAACACTGTGGGGAGAGCGAGAAACACTGGGGAGCGAGAGAAACACTTTGGAGAGAGAGAGAGAAACACAGGGGGGAGAGAGAGAAACACTGCGGAGAGAGAGAGAGAAACATTGGGGAGAGCGAGAGAGACAGAAACATTGGGGGGAGAGTGAGAGAGATAGAGTGAGAAACACTGGGAGAAGAGAGAGAGAGAGAGACACTGGGGGGTGAGGGAGAAACACTGGGGGGAGAGAGAGAGAAACACTGTGGGGAGAGAGAGGAAGGCTGGCGAGAGAGAGAAACATTGGGGAGAGCGAGAGAGAGAGAAACACTGGGGGGAGAGAGAGAGAGAAACACTGTGGGGAGAGAGAGAGACACTGGGGGGAGTACGAGTGAAACACTGGAGGGAGAGAGAGAGAAACACTGGGCGGAGAGAGATAGAGGAACAGTGAGGTGGAGAGAGGGAGAGAGAGAAAAACTGGGGGGAGAGAAAGAGAGAAACACTGGGGGAGGAGAGTGAGAGAGTGAAACACTGGAGGTACAGAGAGAGAGGTAAACTGGGGGGAGAGAGAGAGACACTGGGGGAGAAAGAGTGAGAAAGAGAAACACTGGGGAGAGAGAGAGAAACACTGGGGGTTGAGGGAGAGAGAGAAATACTATGGGGAGAGAGAGAAACACTGGGGGTAGTGAGAGAAACACTGGGGAGAGAGAGAGAGAGAAACACTGGGGGGAGAAAGAGAGAGAGAAATACTTGTGGGTGAGAGAGAGAGAAAAACACTGGGGTAGAGAGGGGGAAACACTGGTGGGAGAGAGAGAGAGAGTCAGGGAAACACTGGGGGGAGAAAGAGAGAGAGAGAGAAACATTCGGGAGAGCGAGAGAGACAGAAACAATGGGGGGAGAGTGAGAGAGAGAGAGTGAGAAACACTGGGAGAAGAGAGAGAGAGAGAGACAATGGGGGGTGAGGGAGAAACACTGGGGGGAGAGAGAGAGAAACACTGTGGGGAGAGAGAGGAAGACTGGGGAGAGAGAGAAACATTGGGGAGAGCGAGAGAGAGAGAAACACTGCGGGGAGAGAGAGAGAGAGAAACACTGGGGGAGAGAGAGAGAGAAACACTGGGGGGTGAGGAAGAAACAGTGTGG
Source organism: Heptranchias perlo (assembly GCF_035084215.1). Classification (NCBI taxonomy): domain Eukaryota; kingdom Metazoa; phylum Chordata; class Chondrichthyes; order Hexanchiformes; family Hexanchidae; genus Heptranchias; species Heptranchias perlo. The sequence continues at coordinate 156,948 of NW_027139373.1, forward strand.
GGAGAGAGAGAGAAACACTGGGGGGAGAACGAGTGAAACACTGGAGGGAGAGAGAGAGAAACACTGGGCGCAGAGAGATAGAGGAACAGTGGGGTGGAGAGACGGAGAGATAGAAAAACTGGGGGGAGAGAAAGAGAGAAACATTGGGGGAGGAGAGTGAGAGGGTGAAACACTGGAGGGATAGAGAGAGAGGTAAACTGGAGGGAGAGAGAGAGAGAGACACTGGGGGAGAAAGAGTGAGAAAGAGAAACACTGGGGAGAGACAGAGAAACACTGGGGGTTGAGGGAGAGAGAGAAATACTATGGGGAGAGAGAGAGAAACACTGGGGGGAGAGAGAGAAACACTGGGGAGAGAGAGAGAGAGAAACACTGGGTGGAGAAAGAGAGAGAGAAATACTTGGGGGAGAGAGAGAGAGAAACACTGGGGTAGAGAGGGAGAAACACTGGTGGGAGAGAGAGAGAGAGACAGGGAAACACTGGGGGGAGAAAGAGAGAGAGAGAGAAACACTGGGGGTGAGAGAGAGAAACACTGTGGGAGGAGAGAGGGAGAAATACTGGGGGAGGAGAGAGATAAACACTGGGGGGAGAGAGGGAGAAACACTGTGGGAGGAGAGAGAGAGAGGAACAGTGGGGGCGGAGAGAGGGAGAGAGAGAAACACTTGGGGGAGGAGAGAGAGAAACACAGGGGGAGAGAGAGAGAAACACTGTGGGAGGAGAGAGGGAGAAATACTGGGGGAGGAGAGAGATAAACACTGGGGGGAGAGAGGGAGAAACACTGTGGGAGGAGAGAGAGAGAGGAACAGTGGGGGCGGAGAGAGGGAGAGAGAGAAACACTTGGGGGAGAGAAAGAGAGAAACACTGGGGGAGGAGAGAGAGAGAGTGAAACACTGAAGGGACAGAGAGAGAGGAAAACTGGGGGGGAGAGAGATAGAGTGAAACACGGGGGGAGAGAGAGACAGAAACACTGGTGGGAGAGAGAGAGATAAACTGGTGGGAGAGAGAGAGAGAGAGAGACACTGGGGGAGAAAGAGAAACTCTGGGGGGAGAGAGAGAGAAACACTGAGGGGTGATGGAGAGAGATGAACACTGTGGGGAGAGAGAGAGAGAGAAATACTTGGGGGGAGAGAGAGAGAAACATTGTTGGAGACAGGGAGAAACAATGGTGGGAGAGAGAGTGAGACAGATAAACACTGGGGGGAGAAAGAGAGAGAGAGAGAAACACTGGGGTGAGAGAGAAACACTGGGGAGAGAGAGAGAAACTAGGGGGAAGAGAGAGAGAGAAACAGTGGGGAGAGCGAGAGAGAGAGAAAAAATGGGGGGAGAGGGAGAGAGAGATACACTGGGGGAGAGAGAGAGAGAGAGAAACACTTGTGGGAGGGATGAGGGAGAAACACTGGGGGGAGAGAGAGAAACACTGTGGGGAGAGAGAGAAACACTGGGGAGAGAGAGAAACATTGGGGAGAGCGAGAGAGAGAGAAATACTGGGGGGAGAGAGAGACAGAGAAACACTGGGGGGCGGAGAGAGAGAGAGAAACACTGGGGGGAGATAGCGAAACACTGGGGGAGAGAGAGAAACACTGGGGGGAGAGAGAGAAACACTGGGGGGAGAATAAGAGAAACACTGGGGGGAGAGAGAGCGAGAGAGACACCGGGGGGAGAGACACAGGAACAGTGGGGTGGAGAGAGGGAGAGAGAATCACTGGTGGGAGAGAAAGAGAGAAACACTGGGGGTGGAGTGAGAGAGAGTGAAACACTGGAGGGATCGAGAGAGACGAACACTGGGGGAGTGAGAGAGAGTTGAAAACTGGAGAGAGAGAGAAGAACACTGGGGGGAGTGAGAGAGAAAGACTGGTGGGAGAGAGAGAGAGATAGAGAGAGACTGGGGGAGAAAGAGAGAGAGAGAAACACTGGGGGGGAGAGAGAGAAACACTGGGGAGAGAGAGAGAGATAGAAGCAATGGGGGGGGGGAGAGAGAGAGAAACACAGGGGGAGAGAGTTAAACACTGGGGCGAGAGAGAGAGAGAAACACTTGGGGAGACAGGGAGAAACACTGGTGGGAGAGAGAGGGAGAGAAACACTGGGGGAGAGAGAGAGAGAAACACTGGAGGAGGAGAGAGAGAAACACTGGGGGGAGAGAGAGAGAAACACTGTGGGAGGAGAGAGAGAGAAACACTGGGGGAGGAGAGAGAGAAACACTGTGGGGAGAGAGAGAGACACTGGGGGGAGTACGAGTGAAACACTGGAGGGAGAGAGAGAGAAACACTGGGCGGAGAGAGATAGAGGAACAGTGAGGTGGAGAGAGGGAGAGAGAGAAAAACTGGGGGGAGAGAAAGAGAGAAACACTGGGGGAGGAGAGTGAGAGAGTGAAACACTGGAGGTACAGAGAGAGAGGTAAACTGGGGGGAGAGAGAGAGACACTGGGGGAGAAAGAGTGAGAAAGAGAAACACTGGGGAGAGAGAGAGAAACACTGGGGGTTGAGGGAGAGAGAGAAATACTATGGGGAGAGAGAGAAACACTGGGGGTAGTGAGAGAAACACTGGGGAGAGAGAGAGAGAGAAACACTGGGGGGAGAAAGAGAGAGAGAAATACTTGTGGGTGAGAGAGAGAGAAAAACACTGGGGTAGAGAGGGGGAAACACTGGTGGGAGAGAGAGAGAGAGTCAGGGAAACACTGGGGGGAGAAAGAGAGAGAGAGAGAAACATTCGGGAGAGCGAGAGAGACAGAAACAATGGGGGGAGAGTGAGAGAGAGAGAGTGAGAAACACTGGGAGAAGAGAGAGAGAGAGAGACAATGGGGGGTGAGGGAGAAACACTGGGGGGAGAGAGAGAGAAAAACTGTGGGGAGAGAGAGGAAGACTGGGGAGAGAGAGAAACATTGGGGAGAGCGAGAGAGAGAGAAACACTGCGGGGAGAGAGAGAGAGAGAAACACTGGGGGAGAGAGAGAGAGAAACACTGGGGGGTGAGGAAGAAACAGTGTGGGGAGAGAGAGAGAAACACTGGGGGGAGAACGAGTGAAACACTGGAGGGAGAGAGAGAGAAACACTGGGCGCAGAGAGATAGAGGAACAGTGGGGTGGAGAGACGGAGAGATAGAAAAACTGGGGGGAGAGAAAGAGAGAAACATTGGGGGAGGAGAGTGAGAGGGTGAAACACTGGAGGGATAGAGAGAGAGGTAAACTGGAGGGAGAGAGAGAGAGAGACACTGGGGGAGAAAGAGTGAGAAAGAGAAACACTGGGGAGAGACAGAGAAACACTGGGGGTTGAGGGAGAGAGAGAAATACTATGGGGAGAGAGAGAGAAACACTGGGGGGAGAGAGAGAAACACTGGGGAGAGAGAGAGAGAGAAACACTGGGTGGAGAAAGAGAGAGAGAAATACTTGGGGGAGAGAGAGAGAGAAACACTGGGGTAGAGAGGGAGAAACACTGGTGGGAGAGAGAGAGAGAGACAGGGAAACACTGGGGGGAGAAAGAGAGAGAGAGAGAAACACTGGGGGTGAGAGAGAGAAACACTGTGGGAGGAGAGAGGGAGAAATACTGGGGGAGGAGAGAGATAAACACTGGGGGGAGAGAGGGAGAAACACTGTGGGAGGAGAGAGAGAGAGGAACAGTGGGGGCGGAGAGAGGGAGAGAGAGAAACACTTGGGGGAGGAGAGAGAGAAACACAGGGGGAGAGAGAGAGAAACACTGTGGGAGGAGAGAGGGAGAAATACTGGGGGAGGAGAGAGATAAACACTGGGGGGAGAGAGGGAGAAACACTGTGGGAGGAGAGAGAGAGAGGAACAGTGGGGGCGGAGAGAGGGAGAGAGAGAAACACTTGGGGGAGGAGAGAGAGAAACACAGGGGGAGAGAGAGAGAAACACTGTGGGAGGAGAGAGGGAGAAATACTGGGGGAGGAGAGAGATAAACACTGGGGGGAGAGAGGGAGAAACACTGTGGGAGGAGAGAGAGAGAGGAACAGTGGGGGCGGAGAGAGGGAGAGAGAGAAACACTTGGGGGAGGAGAGAGAGAAACACAGGGGGAGAGAGAGAGAAACACTGTGGGAGGAGAGAGGGAGAAATACTGGGGGAGGAGAGAGATAAACACTGGGGGGAGAGAGGGAGAAACACTGTGGGAGGAGAGAGAGAGAGGAACAGTGGGGGCGGAGAGAGGGAGAGAGAGAAACACTTGGGGGAGAGAGAGAGAGAGAAATACTTGGGGGAGAGAGAGAGAGAAACACTGGGGTAGAGAGGGAGAAACACTGGTGGGAGAGAGAGAGAGAGACAGGGAAACACTGGGGGGAGAAAGAGAGAGAGAGAGAAACACTGGGGGTGAGAGAGAGAAACACTGTGGGAGGAGAGAGGGAGAAATACTGGGGGAGGAGAGAGATAAACACTGGGGGGAGAGAGGGAGAAACACTGTGGGAGGAGAGAGAGAGAGGAACAGTGGGGGCGGAGAGAGGGAGAGATAGAAAAACTGGGGGGAGAGAAAGAGAGAAACATTGGGGGAGGAGAGTGAGAGGGTGAAACACTGGAGGGATAGAGAGAGAGGTAAACTGGAGGGAGAGAGAGAGAGAGACACTGGGGGAGAAAGAGTGAGAAAGAGAAACACTGGGGAGAGACAGAGAAACACTGGGGGTTGAGGGAGAGAGAGAAATACTATGGGGAGAGAGAGAGAAACACTGGGGGGAGAGAGAGAAACACTGGGGAGAGAGAGAGAGAGAAACACTGGGTGGAGAAAGAGAGAGAGAAATACTTGGGGGAGAGAGAGAGAGAAACACTGGGGTAGAGAGGGAGAAACACTGGTGGGAGAGAGAGAGAGAGACAGGGAAACACTGGGGGGAGAAAGAGAGAGAGAGAGAAACTCTGGGGGTGAGAGAGAGAAACACTGTGGGAGGAGAGAGGGAGAAATACTGGGGGAGGAGAGAGATAAACACTGGGGGGAGAGAGGGAGAAACACTGTGGGAGGAGAGAGAGAGAGGAACAGTGGGGGCGGAGAGAGGGAGAGAGAGAAACACTTGGGGGAGGAGAGAGAGAAACACAGGGGGAGAGAGAGAGAAACACTGTGGGAGGAGAGAGGGAGAAATACTGGGGGAGGAGAGAGATAAACACTGGGGGGAGAGAGGGAGAAACACTGTGGGAGGAGAGAGAGAGAGGAACAGTGGGGGCGGAGAGAGGGAGAGAGAGAAACACTTGGGGGAGGAGAGAGAGAAACACAGGGGGAGAGAGAGAGAAACACTGTGGGAGGAGAGAGGGAGAAATACTGGGGGAGGAGAGAGATAAACACTGGGGGGAGAGAGGGAGAAACACTGTGGGAGGAGAGAGAGAGAGGAACAGTGGGGGCGGAGAGAGGGAGAGAGAGAAACACTTGGGGGAGAGAAAGAGAGAAACACTGGGGGAGGAGAGAGAGAGAGTGAAACACTGAAGGGACAGAGAGAGAGGAAAACTGGGGGGGAGAGAGATAGAGTGAAACACGGGGGGAGAGAGAGACAGAAACACTGGTGGGAGAGAGAGAGATAAACTGGTGGGAGAGAGAGAGAGAGAGAGACACTGGGGGAGAAAGAGAAACTCTGGGGGGAGAGAGAGAGAAACACTGAGGGGTGATGGAGAGAGATGAACACTGTGGGGAGAGAGAGAGAGAGAAATACTTGGGGGGAGAGAGAGAGAAACATTGTTGGAGACAGGGAGAAACAATGGTGGGAGAGAGAGTGAGACAGATAAACACTGGGGGGAGAAAGAGAGAGAGAGAGAAACACTGGGGTGAGAGAGAAACACTGGGGAGAGAGAGAGAAACTAGGGGGAAGAGAGAGAGAGAAACAGTGGGGAGAGCGAGAGAGAGAGAAAAAATGGGGGGAGAGGGAGAGAGAGATACACTGGGGGAGAGAGAGAGAGAGAGAAACACTTGTGGGAGGGATGAGGGAGAAACACTGGGGGGAGAGAGAGAAACACTGTGGGGAGAGAGAGAAACACTGGGGAGAGAGAGAAACATTGGGGAGAGCGAGAGAGAGAGAAATACTGGGGGGAGAGAGAGACAGAGAAACACTGGGGGGCGGAGAGAGAGAGAGAAACACTGGGGGGAGATAGCGAAACACTGGGGGAGAGAGAGAAACACTGGGGGGAGAGAGAGAAACACTGGGGGGAGAATAAGAGAAACACTGGGGGGAGAGAGAGCGAGAGAGACACCGGGGGGAGAGACACAGGAACAGTGGGGTGGAGAGAGGGAGAGAGAATCACTGGTGGGAGAGAAAGAGAGAAACACTGGGGGTGGAGTGAGAGAGAGTGAAACACTGGAGGGATCGAGAGAGACGAACACTGGGGGAGTGAGAGAGAGTTGAAAACTGGAGAGAGAGAGAAGAACACTGGGGGGAGTGAGAGAGAAAGACTGGTGGGAGAGAGAGAGAGATAGAGAGAGACTGGGGGAGAAAGAGAGAGAGAGAAACACTGGGGGGGAGAGAGAGAAACACTGGGGAGAGAGAGAGAGATAGAAGCAATGGGGGGGGGGGAGAGAGAGAGAAACACAGGGGGAGAGAGTTAAACACTGGGGCGAGAGAGAGAGAGAAACACTTGGGGAGACAGGGAGAAACACTGGTGGGAGAGAGAGGGAGAGAAACACTGGGGGAGAGAGAGAGAGAAACACTGGAGGAGGAGAGAGAGAAACACTGGGGGGAGAGAGAGAGAAACACTGTGGGAGGAGAGAGAGAGAAACACTGGGGGAGGAGAGAGAGGAACACTGGGGGAGAGAGAGAGAGAGACTGTGGGAGGAGAGAGAGAATCACTGGGTGGACAGAGACAGAAACACTGCGGGGAGGAGAGAGAGAGAAACACTGAAGGTAGAGAGAGGGAGAGAGAAACACTGTGGGGAGAGCGAGAAACACTGGGGAGCGAGAGAAACACTTTGGAGAGAGAGAGAGAAACACAGGGGGGAGAGAGAGAAACACTGCGGAGAGAGAGAGAGAAACATTGGGGAGAGCGAGAGAGACAGAAACATTGGGGGGAGAGTGAGAGAGATAGAGTGAGAAACACTGGGAGAAGAGAGAGAGAGAGAGACACTGGGGGGTGAGGGAGAAACACTGGGGGGAGAGAGAGAGAAACACTGTGGGGAGAGAGAGGAAGGCTGGCGAGAGAGAGAAACATTGGGGAGAGCGAGAGAGAGAGAAACACTGGGGGGAGAGAGAGAGAGAAACACTGTGGGGAGAGAGAGAGACACTGGGGGGAGTACGAGTGAAACACTGGAGGGAGAGAGAGAGAAACACTGGGCGGAGAGAGATAGAGGAACAGTGAGGTGGAGAGAGGGAGAGAGAGAAAAACTGGGGGGAGAGAAAGAGAGAAACACTGGGGGAGGAGAGTGAGAGAGTGAAACACTGGAGGTACAGAGAGAGAGGTAAACTGGGGGGAGAGAGAGAGACACTGGGGGAGAAAGAGTGAGAAAGAGAAACACTGGGGAGAGAGAGAGAAACACTGGGGGTTGAGGGAGAGAGAGAAATACTATGGGGAGAGAGAGAAACACTGGGGGTAGTGAGAGAAACACTGGGGAGAGAGAGAGAGAGAAACACTGGGGGGAGAAAGAGAGAGAGAAATACTTGTGGGTGAGAGAGAGAGAAAAACACTGGGGTAGAGAGGGGGAAACACTGGTGGGAGAGAGAGAGAGAGTCAGGGAAACACTGGGGGGAGAAAGAGAGAGAGAGAGAAACATTCGGGAGAGCGAGAGAGACAGAAACAATGGGGGGAGAGTGAGAGAGAGAGAGTGAGAAACACTGGGAGAAGAGAGAGAGAGAGAGACAATGGGGGGTGAGGGAGAAACACTGGGGGGAGAGAGAGAGAAACACTGTGGGGAGAGAGAGGAAGACTGGGGAGAGAGAGAAACATTGGGGAGAGCGAGAGAGAGAGAAACACTGCGGGGAGAGAGAGAGAGAGAAACACTGGGGGAGAGAGAGAGAGAAACACTGGGGGGTGAGGAAGAAACAGTGTGGGGAGAGAGAGAGAAACACTGGGGGGAGAACGAGTGAAACACTGGAGGGAGAGAGAGAGAAACACTGGGCGCAGAGAGATAGAGGAACAGTGGGGTGGAGAGACGGAGAGATAGAAAAACTGGGGGGAGAGAAAGAGAGAAACATTGGGGGAGGAGAGTGAGAGGGTGAAACACTGGAGGGATAGAGAGAGAGGTAAACTGGAGGGAGAGAGAGAGAGAGACACTGGGGGAGAAAGAGTGAGAAAGAGAAACACTGGGGAGAGACAGAGAAACACTGGGGGTTGAGGGAGAGAGAGAAATACTATGGGGAGAGAGAGAGAAACACTGGGGGGAGAGAGAGAAACACTGGGGAGAGAGAGAGAGAGAAACACTGGGTGGAGAAAGAGAGAGATAAATACTTGGGGGAGAGAGAGAGAGAAACACTGGGGTAGAGAGGGAGAAACACTGGTGGGAGAGAGAGAGAGAGACAGGGAAACACTGGGGGGAGAAAGAGAGAGAGAGAGAAACACTGGGGGTGAGAGAGAGAAACACTGTGGGAGGAGAGAGGGAGAAATACTGGGGGAGGAGAGAGATAAACACTGGGGGGAGAGAGGGAGAAACACTGTGGGAGGAGAGAGAGAGAGGAACAGTGGGGGCGGAGAGAGGGAGAGAGAGAAACACTTGGGGGAGGAGAGAGAGAAACACAGGGGGAGAGAGAGAGAAACACTGTGGGAGGAGAGAGGGAGAAATACTGGGGGAGGAGAGAGATAAACACTGGGGGGAGAGAGGGAGAAACACTGTGGGAGGAGAGAGAGAGAGGAACAGTGGGGGCGGAGAGAGGGAGAGAGAGAAACACTTGGGGGAGAGAAAGAGAGAAACACTGGGGGAGGAGAGAGAGAGAGTGAAACACTGAAGGGACAGAGAGAGAGGAAAACTGGGGGGGAGAGAGATAGAGTGAAACACGGGGGGAGAGAGAGACAGAAACACTGGTGGGAGAGAGAGAGATAAACTGGTGGGAGAGAGAGAGAGAGAGAGACACTGGGGGAGAAAGAGAAACTCTGGGGGGAGAGAGAGAGAAACACTGAGGGGTGATGGAGAGAGATGAACACTGTGGGGAGAGAGAGAGAGAGAAATACTTGGGGGGAGAGAGAGAGAAACATTGTTGGAGACAGGGAGAAACAATGGTGGGAGAGAGAGTGAGACAGATAAACACTGGGGGGAGAAAGAGAGAGAGAGAGAAACACTGGGGTGAGAGAGAAACACTGGGGAGAGAGAGAGAAACTAGGGGGAAGAGAGAGAGAGAAACAGTGGGGAGAGCGAGAGAGAGAGAAAAAATGGGGGGAGAGGGAGAGAGAGATACACTGGGGGAGAGAGAGAGAGAGAGAAACACTTGTGGGAGGGATGAGGGAGAAACACTGGGGGGAGAGAGAGAAACACTGTGGGGAGAGAGAGAAACACTGGGGAGAGAGAGAAACATTGGGGAGAGCGAGAGAGAGAGAAATACTGGGGGGAGAGAGAGACAGAGAAACACTGGGGGGCGGAGAGAGAGAGAGAAACACTGGGGGGAGATAGCGAAACACTGGGGGAGAGAGAGAAACACTGGGGGGAGAGAGAGAAACACTGGGGGGAGAATAAGAGAAACACTGGGGGGAGAGAGAGCGAGAGAGACACCGGGGGGAGAGACACAGGAACAGTGGGGTGGAGAGAGGGAGAGAGAATCACTGGTGGGAGAGAAAGAGAGAAACACTGGGGGTGGAGTGAGAGAGAGTGAAACACTGGAGGGATCGAGAGAGACGAACACTGGGGGAGTGAGAGAGAGTTGAAAACTGGAGAGAGAGAGAAGAACACTGGGGGGAGTGAGAGAGAAAGACTGGTGGGAGAGAGAGAGAGATAGAGAGAGACTGGGGGAGAAAGAGAGAGAGAGAAACACTGGGGGGGAGAGAGAGAAACACTGGGGAGAGAGAGAGAGATAGAAGCAATGGGGGGGGGGGAGAGAGAGAGAAACACAGGGGGAGAGAGTTAAACACTGGGGCGAGAGAGAGAGAGAAACACTTGGGGAGACAGGGAGAAACACTGGTGGGAGAGAGAGGGAGAGAAACACTGGGGGAGAGAGAGAGAGAAACACTGGAGGAGGAGAGAGAGAAACACTGGGGGGAGAGAGAGAGAAACACTGTGGGAGGAGAGAGAGAGAAACACTGGGGGAGGAGAGAGAGAAACACTGTGGGGAGAGAGAGAGACACTGGGGGGAGTACGAGTGAAACACTGGAGGGAGAGAGAGAGAAACACTGGGCGGAGAGAGATAGAGGAACAGTGAGGTGGAGAGAGGGAGAGAGAGAAAAACTGGGGGGAGAGAAAGAGAGAAACACTGGGGGAGGAGAGTGAGAGAGTGAAACACTGGAGGTACAGAGAGAGAGGTAAACTGGGGGGAGAGAGAGAGACACTGGGGGAGAAAGAGTGAGAAAGAGAAACACTGGGGAGAGAGAGAGAAACACTGGGGGTTGAGGGAGAGAGAGAAATACTATGGGGAGAGAGAGAAACACTGGGGGTAGTGAGAGAAACACTGGGGAGAGAGAGAGAGAGAAACACTGGGGGGAGAAAGAGAGAGAGAAATACTTGTGGGTGAGAGAGAGAGAAAAACACTGGGGTAGAGAGGGGGAAACACTGGTGGGAGAGAGAGAGAGAGTCAGGGAAACACTGGGGGGAGAAAGAGAGAGAGAGAGAAACATTCGGGAGAGCGAGAGAGACAGAAACAATGGGGGGAGAGTGAGAGAGAGAGAGTGAGAAACACTGGGAGAAGAGAGAGAGAGAGAGACAATGGGGGGTGAGGGAGAAACACTGGGGGGAGAGAGAGAGAAACACTGTGGGGAGAGAGAGGAAGACTGGGGAGAGAGAGAAACATTGGGGAGAGCGAGAGAGAGAGAAACACTGCGGGGAGAGAGAGAGAGAGAAACACTGGGGGAGAGAGAGAGAGAAACACTGGGGGGTGAGGAAGAAACAGTGTGGGGAGAGAGAGAGAAACACTGGGGGGAGAACGAGTGAAACACTGGAGGGAGAGAGAGAGAAACACTGGGCGCAGAGAGATAGAGGAACAGTGGGGTGGAGAGACGGAGAGATAGAAAAACTGGGGGGAGAGAAAGAGAGAAACATTGGGGGAGGAGAGTGAGAGGGTGAAACACTGGAGGGATAGAGAGAGAGGTAAACTGGAGGGAGAGAGAGAGAGAGACACTGGGGGAGAAAGAGTGAGAAAGAGAAACACTGGGGAGAGACAGAGAAACACTGGGGGTTGAGGGAGAGAGAGAAATACTATGGGGAGAGAGAGAGAAACACTGGGGGGAGAGAGAGAAACACTGGGGAGAGAGAGAGAGAGAAACACTGGGTGGAGAAAGAGAGAGAGAAATACTTGGGGGAGAGAGAGAGAGAAACACTGGGGTAGAGAGGGAGAAACACTGGTGGGAGAGAGAGAGAGAGACAGGGAAACACTGGGGGGAGAAAGAGAGAGAGAGAGAAACACTGGGGAGAGAGAGAAACACTGGGGAGAGAGAGAGAGAGAAACAATGGGGGGAGAGGGAGAGAGAGAGAGAGAGAAACACTGGGGGGAGAGAGAGAGAGAAACACTGGTGGGTGAGACAGAGAAACACTGTGGGGAGAGCGAAAAACACTGGGGAGAGAGAGAAATATTGGGGAGAGCGAGAGAGAGAGAAACACTGGGGGAGAGAGAGATATAGAAACACTGGGATTAGAGATAGAGAGAGAAACACTGGGGGGTGAGAGATAAACACTGGGGGGACAGAGGGAAACACTGGGCGGAGAGAGAGTGAAACACTGGAGGGAGAGAGAGAGAAACACTGGGGAGAGAGTGAGAAATACTGGGGGGAGATAGCGAGAAACACTGGGGGATGAGAGAGAGAGAGACACTGGGGGGAGAGAGAGAGAGGAACAGTGGGGGAGGAGAGAGAGAGGAACAGTGGGGGAGGAGAGAGAGGGAAACACTGGGGGAGGAGAGAGAGAGAGTGAAACAGTGGAGGGAAAGAGAGAGAGGAACATTGGGGGGAGAGAGAGAGAGTGAACCACTGGGGGGAGAGAGTGAGAAACACTGGGGGGAGAGAGAGAGACACTGTGGCGGGAGAGAGAGATAAACACGGGGGGAGAGAGAGAAACACGGGGGGCGGAGAGAGAGAAACACTGGGGGGAGAGAGAGAAACACCGGGGGGAGGAGAGAGAGAGAAACACTGGGGGTGAGAGAGTGAAACGCTGAGTTAGAGAGAGAAACACGGGGGGGGAGATAGAGAGAGAAACACTGTGGGAGGAGAGAGAGAGAAACACTGGGGTAGGAGATAGAGAAACACTGGGGGGAGAGAGAGAGAAATACTGTGGGAGGAGAGAGAGAATCACTGGGTGGACAGAGAGAGAAACACTGGGGGGAGGAGAGAGAGAGAAACACTGGGGGAGAGAGAGATAGATAAACACTGGGGGGAGAGAGAGAGTGAAAGACTGGGGGAGAGCGAGAAACACTGGGCAGAGAGAGAAACACTGTGGGGAGAGCGAGAAACACTCGGGAGAGAGAGAAACACTGGGGAGAGAGAGAGAGAAACACAGGGGCGACAGAGAGAGAGAGAGAGAAACACTGGGGGGTAAGGGAGAAACACTGCGGGGGAGAGAGAGAAACACTGTGGGGAGAGAGAGAAACACTGGGGAGAGAGAGAAACATTGGGGAGAGCGAGAGTGAGAGAACCACTGGGGGGAGAGAGAGAGAGAAACACTGGAGGGAGAGAGTTGGACACAGGGGGGAGGAGAGAGAGTGAAACACTGGAGGGAGAGAGAGAGAAACACTGGGGAGAGAGAGAAACATTGGGGAGAGCGTGAGTGAGAGAAGCACTGGGGGGAGAAAGAGAGAAACACTGGGGTTAGAGAGAGTGAAACACTGGGGGGAGATACAGAGAAACAATGGGGGGAGAGAGTGAGAGACACTGAGGGGAGAGATAGAGAGGAACAGTGGTGGAGTAGAGACGGAGAGAGAGAAACACTGGGGGGAGAGAAAGAGAGAAACACTGGGGGTGGAGAGAGAGAGAGTGAAACACTGGAGGGATAGAGAGAGAGGAACACTGGGGGGAGAGAGAGAAACACTGGGGTGAGAGAGAGAAACACTGGGGAGAGAGATAGAGAGAGAGAAACACTGGGGCGTGGAGAGAGAGAGAAACACTGGGGGGAGAGAGAGAAACACTGGGGGGAGAAAGAGAGAAACACTGGGGGTGGAGAGAGAGAGAGTGAAACACTGGAGGGATAGAGAGAGAGGAACACTGGGGGGAGAGAGAGAAACACTGGGGTGAGAGAGAGAAACACTGGGGAGAGAGATAGAGAGAGAGAAACACTGGGGCGTGGAGAGAGAGAGAAACACTGGGGGGAGAGAGAGAAACACTGGGGGGAGAAAGAGAGAGAAATGCTTGGGGGGGGGAGAGAGAGAGAAACACTGGGGGAGAGAGGGAGAAACACTGGTGGGAGAGAGAGAGAGACAGAGAAACAATGGGGGGAGAAAGAGAGAGAAACACTGGTGGAGGAGAGAGAGAGAAACACTGGGGGAGGAGAGACAGAGAAACACTGGGGGGAGAGAGAGAGAGAAACACTGTGGGGAGAGTGAGAAACACTGAGGAGAGAGAGAAACACTGGGGAGAGAGAGAGAGAAACACAGGGGGGAGAGAGAGAGAGAGAAACACTTGGGAGAGCGAGAGAGAGAAACACTGGTGGGAGAGGGAGAGTGAGAGTGAGAGAAACACTGGGGGGGAGAGAGAGAGAAACACTGGGGTTAGAGAGAGTGAAACACTGGAGGGAGAAAGAGAGAAACACTCGAGAGAGAGAGAGAGACACTGGGGGGAGAGAGAGAGAGAGGAACAGTGGGGGAGTAGAGAGAGAGAGAGAGAAACACTGGGGAAGAGAGAGAGAGAGAGACACTGGGGGGTGAGGGAGAAACACTGGGGGGAGAGAGAGAGAAACACTGTGGGGAGAGAGAGGAAGACTGGGGAGAGAGAGAAACATTGGGGAGAGCGAGAGAGAGAGAAACACTGGGTGGAGAGAGAGAGAGAGAAACACTGGGGGAGAGAGAGAGAGAAACACTGGGGGGTGAGGAAGAAACATTGTGGGGAGAGAGAGAGAAACACTGGGGGGAGAACGAGTGAAACACTGGAGGGAGAGAGAGAGAAACACTGGGCGCAGAGAGATAGAGGAACAGTGGGGTGGAGAGAGGGAGAGAGAGAAAAACTGGGGGGAGAGAAAGAGAGAAACATTGGGGGAGGAGAGTGAGAGAATGAAACACTGGAGGGATAGAGAGTGAGGTAAACTGGAGGGAGAGAGAGAGAGAGACACTGGGGGAGAAAGAGTGAGAAAGAGAAACACTGGGGAGAGAGAGAGAAACACTGGGGGTTGAGGGAGAGAGATAAATACTATGGGGAGAGAGAGAAACACTGGGGGGAGAGAGAGAAACACTGGGGAGAGAGAGAGAGAGAAACACTGGGGGGAGAAAGAGAGAGAGAAATACTTGGGGGAGAGAGAGAGAGAAACACTGGGGTAGAGAGGGAGAAACACTGGTGGGAGAGAGAGAGAGAGACAGGGAAACACTGGGGGGAGAAAGAGAGAGAGAGAGAAACACTGGGGAGAGAGAGAAACACTGGGGAGAGAGAGAGAGAGAAACAATGGGGGGAGAGGGAGAGAGAGAGAGAAACACTGGGGGGAGAGAGAGAGCGAAACACTGGTGGGTGAGACAGAGAAACACTGTGGGGAGAGCGAAAAACACTGGGGAGAGAGAGAAATATTGGGGAGAGCGAGAGAGAGAGAAACACTGGGGGAGAGAGAGACATAGAAACACTGGGGTGAGAGATAGAGAGAGAAACACTGGTGGGTGAGAGATAAACACTGGGGGGACAGAGAGAAACACTGGGCGGAGAGAGAGTGAAACACTGGAGGGAGAGAGAGAGAAACACTGGGGAGAGAGTGAGAAATACTGGGGGGAGATAGCGAGAAACACTGGGGGATGAGAGAGAGAGAGACACTGGGGGGAGAGAGAGAGAGGAACAGTGGGGGAGGAGAGAGAGAGGAACAGTGGGGGAGGAGAGAGAGGGAAACACTGGGGGAGGAGAGAGAGAGTGAAACAGTGGAGGGAAAGAGAGAGAGGAACATTGGGGGGAGAGAGAGAGAGTGAACCACTGGGGGGAGAGAGTGAGAAACACTGGGGGAGAGAGAGAGAGAGACACTGGGGCGGGAGAGAGAGAGAAACACAGCGGGGAGAGAGATAAACACTGGGGGGAGTAAGAGAGAGAGAAATAATTGGGGGAGAGAGAGAGAGAAACACTGGGGGAGAGAGGGAGAAACACTGGTGGGAGAGAGAGAGAGAGAGAGAGAAACACGGGGGGAGAGAGAGAAACACGGGGGGCGGAGAGAGAGAAACACTGGGGGGAGAGAGAGAAACACCGGTGGGAGGAGAGAGAGAGAAACACTGGGGGTGAGAGAGTGAAACGCTGAGTTAGAGAGAGAAACACGGGGGGGAAATAGAGAGAGAAACACTGTGGGAGGAGAGAGAGAGAAACACTGGGGTAGGGGAGAGAGAAACACTGGGGGGAGAGAGAGAAATACTGTGGGAGGAGAGAGAGAATCACTGGGTGGACAGAGAGAGAAACACTGGGGGGAGGAGAGAGAGAGAAACACTGGGGGAGAGAGAGATAGATAAACACTGGGGAGAGAGTGAGAGTGAAAGACTGGGGGGAGGAGAGGAGAAAGACTGGGGGAGAGCGAGAAACACTGGGCAGAGAGAGAAACACTGTGGGGAGAGCGAGAAACACTCGGGAGAGAGAGAAACACTGGGGAGAGAGAGAGAGAAACACAGGGGCGACAGAGAGAGAGAGAGAAACACTGGGGGGTAAGGGAGAAACACTGGGGGGGAGAGAGAGAAACACTGTGGGGAGAGAGAGAAACACTGGGGAGAGAGAGAAACATTGGGGAGAGCGAGAGTGAGAGAACCACTGGGGGGAGAGAGAGAGAGAAACACTGGAGGGAGAGAGTTGAACACAGGGGGGTGGAGAGAGAGTGAAACACTGGAGGGAGAGATAGAGAAACACTGGGGAGAGAGAGAAACATTGGGGAGAGCGTGAGTGAGAGAACCACTGGGGGGAGAAAGAGAGAAACACTGGGGTTAGAGAGAGTGAAACACTGGGGGGAGATACAGAGAAACAATGGGGGGAGAGAGTGAGAGACACTGAGGGGAGAGATAGAGAGGAACAGTGGTGGAGTAGAGAGGGAGAGAGAGAAACACTGGGGGGAGAGAAAGAGAGAAACACTGGGGGTGGAGAGAGA
Organism: Heptranchias perlo; assembly: GCF_035084215.1. Classification (NCBI taxonomy): domain Eukaryota; kingdom Metazoa; phylum Chordata; class Chondrichthyes; order Hexanchiformes; family Hexanchidae; genus Heptranchias; species Heptranchias perlo. The sequence continues at coordinate 173,208 of NW_027139373.1, forward strand.
GAGAGTGAAACACTGGAGGGATAGAGAGAGAGGAACACTGGGGGGAGAGAGAGAAACACTGGGGTGAGAGAGAGAAACACTGGGGAGAGAGAGAGAGAGAGAAACACTGGGGCGTGGAGAGAGAGAGAAACACTGGGGGGAGAGAGAGAAACACTGGGGGGAGAAAGAGAGAGAAATTCTTGGGGGGGGGAGAGAGAGAAACACTGGGGGAGAGAGGGAGAAACACTGGTGGGAGAGAGAGAGAGACAGAGAAACAATGGGGGGAGAAAGAGAGAGAAACACTGGTGGAGGAGAGAGAGAGAAACACTGGGGGAGGAGAGACAGAGAAACACTGGGGGGAGAGAGAGAGAGAGAAACACTGTGGGGAGAGTGAGAAACACTGAGGAGAGAGAGAAACACTGGGGAGAGAGAGAGAGAAACACAGGGGGGAGAGAGAGAGAGAGAAACGCTTGGGAGAGCGAGAGAGAGAAACACTGGTGGGAGAGTGAGAGTGAGAGTGAGAGAATCACTGGGGGGAGAGAGAGAGAAACACTGGGGTTAGAGAGAGTGAAACACTGGAGGGAGAAAGAGAGAAACACTGGAGAGAGAGAGAGACACTGGGGGGAGAGAGAGAGAGAGGAACAGTGGGGGAGTAGAGAGAGAGAGAGGGAAACACTGGGGGAAGAGAGAGAGAGAGAGAGAGACACTGGGGGGTGAGGGAGAAACACTGGGGGGAGAGAGAGAGAAACACTGGGAGAGAGAGAGAGAAACACTGTGGGGAGAGAGAGGAAGGCTAGGGCGAGAGAGAAACATTGGGGAGAGCGAGATAGAGAGAAACACTGGGGGGAGAGAGAGAGAGAGAAACACTGGGAGAGAGAGAGAGAGAAACACTGGGGGGTGAGGAAGAAACACTGTGGGGAGAGAGAGAGAGACACTGGGGGGAGAACGAGTGAAACACTGGAGGGAGAGAGAGAGAAACACTGGGCGGAGAGAGATAGAGGAACAGTGGGGTGGAGAGAGGGAGAGAGAGAAAAACTGGGGGGAGAGAAAGAGAGAAACACTGGGGGAGGAGAGTGAGAGTGAAACACTGGAGGGATAGAGAGAGAGGTAAACTGGGGGGAGAGAGAGAGACACTGGGGGAGAAAGAGTGAGAAAGAGAAACACTGGGGAGAGAGAGAAAAACACTGGGGGTTGAGGGAGAGAGAGAAATACTATGGGGAGAGAGAGAAACACTGGGGGGAGTGAGAGAAACACTGGGGAGAGAGAGAGAGAGAAACAGTGGGGGGAGAAAGAGAGAGAAATACTTGTGGGTGAGAGAGAGAGAAAAACACTGGGGTAGAGAGTGAGAAACACTGGTGGGAGAGAGAGAGACAGGGAAACACTGGGGGGAGAAAGAGAGAGAGAGAGAAACATTGGGGAGAGCGAGAGAGACAGAAACAATGGGGGGAGAGTGAGAGAGAGAGAGTGAGAAACACTGGGAGAAGAGAGAGAGAGACATTGGGGGGTGAGGGAGAAACACTGGGGGGAGAGAGAGAGAAACACTGTGGGGAGAGAGAGGAAGACTGGGGAGAGAGAGAAACATTGGGGAGAGCGAGAGAGAGAGAAACACTGGGGGGAGAGAGAGAGAGAGAAACACTGGCGGAGAGAGAGAGAGAAACACTGGGGGGTGAGGAAGAAACAGTGTGGGGAGAGAGAGAGAAACACTGGGGGGAGAACGAGTGAAACACTGGAGGGAGAGAGAGAGAAACACTGGGCGGAGAGAGATAGAGGAACAGTGGGGTGGAGAGAGGGAGAGAGAGAAAAACTGGGGGGAGAGAAAGAGAGAAACATTGGGGGAGGAGAGTGAGAGAGTGAAACACTGGAGGGATAGAGAGAGAGGTAAACTGGAGGGAGAGAGAGAGAGAGACACTGGGGGAGAAAGAGTGAGAAAGAGAAACACTGGGGAGAGACAGAGAAACACTGGGGGTTGAGGGAGAGAGAGAAATACTATGGGGAGAGAGAGAGAAACACTGGGGGGAGAGAGAGAAACACTGGGGAGAGAGAGAGAAACACTGGGTGGAGAAAGAGAGAGAAAAATACTTGGGGGAGAGAGAGAGAGAAACAATGGGGTAGAGAGGGAGAAACACTGGTGGGAGAGAGAGAGAGAGACAGGGAGACACTGGGGGGAGAAAGAGAGAGAGAGAGATACACTGGGGAGAGAGAGAAACACTGGGGAGAGAGAGAGAGAGAAACAATGGGGGGAGAGGGAGAGAGAGAGAGAGAGAAACACATGGGGGGAGAGAGAGAGAGAAACACTGGTGGGTGAGACAGAGAATCACTGTGGGGAGAGCGAAAAACACTGGGGAGAGAGAGAAATATTGGGGAGAGCGAGAGAGAGAGAAACACTGGGGGAGAGAGAGACATAGAAACACTGGGATGAGAGATAGAGAGAGAAACACTGGGGGGTGAGAGATAAACACTGGGGAGAGTGAGAGAAATACTGGGGGAAGAGAGAGAGAGAGAGACACTGGGGGGTGAGGGAGAAACACTGGGGGGAGAGAGAGAGAAACACTGTGGGGAGAGAGAGAGAATCACTGGGTGGAGAAAGAGAGAGAGAAATACTTGGGTGAGAGAGAGAGAGAAACACTGGGGTAGAGAGGGAGAAACACTGGTGGGAGAGAGAGAGAGAGACAGGGAAACACTGGGGGGAGAAAGAGAGAGAGAGAGAAACACTGGGGAGAGAGAGAAACACTGGGGAGAGAGATAGAGAGAAACAATGGGGGGAGAGGGAGAGAGAGAGAGAGAGAAACACTGGGGGGAGAGAGAGAGAGAAACACTGGTGGGTGAGACAGAGAATCACTGTGGGGAGAGCGAAAAACACTGGGGAGAGAGAGAAATATTGGGGAGAGCGAGAGAGAGAGAAACACTGGGGGAGAGAGAGACATAGAAACACTGGGATGAGAGATAGAGAGAGAAACACTGGGGGGTGAGAGAAAGAGAGACACTGGGGGGAGAGAGAGAGAGGAACAGTGGGGGAGGAGAGAGAGAGGAACAGTGGGGGAGGAGAGAGAGGGAAACACTGGGGGAGGAGAGAGAGAGTGAAACAGTGGAGGGAAAGAGAGAGAGGAACATTGGGGGAGAGAGAGAGAGTGAACCACTGGGGGGAGAGAGTGAGAAACACTGGGGGGAGAGAGAGAGACACTGTGGCGGGAGAGAGAGATAAACACAGCGGGGAGAGAGATAAACACTGGGGGGAGAAAGAGAGAGAGAAATAATTGGGGGAGAGAGAGAGAGAAACACTGGGGGAGAGAGGGAGAAACACTGGTGGGAGAGAGAGAGAGAAACACGGGGGAGAGAGAGAAACACGGGGGGCGGAGAGAGAGAAACACTGGGGGGAGAGAGAGAAACACCGGGGGGAGGAGAGAGAGAGAAACACTGGGGGTGAGAGAGTGAAACGCTGAGTTGGAGAGAGAAACACGGGGGGGGGGGGAGTTAGAGAGAGAAACACTGTGGGAGGAGAGAGAGAGAAACACTGGGGTAGGAGAGAGAGAATCACTGGGTGGACAGAGAGAGAAACACTGGGGGGAGGAGAGAGAGAGAAACACTGGTGGAGAGAGAGATAGATAAACACTGGGGGGAGAGAGAGAGTGAAAGACTGGGGGGAGGAGAGGAGAAAGACTGGGGGAGAGCGAGAAACACTGGGCAGAGAGAGAAACACTGTGGGGAGAGCGAGAAACACTCGGGAGAGAGAGAAACACTGGGGAGAGAGAGAGAGAAACACAGGGGCGACAGAGAGAGAGAGAGAGAAACACTGGGGGGTGAGGGAGAAACACTGGGGGGAGAGAGAGAAATACTGTGGGGAGAGAGAAAAACACTGGGGAGAGAGAGAAACATTGGGGAGAGCGAGAGTGAGAGAACCACTGGGGGGAGAGAGAGAGTGAAACACTGGAGGGAGAGAGAGAGAAACACTGGGGATAGAGAGAAACATTGGGGAGAGCGAGAGTGAGAGAACCACTGAGGGGAGAAAGAGAGAAACACTGGGGTTAGAGAGAGTGAAACACTGGGGGGAGATACAGAGAAACAATGGGGGGAGAGAGTGAGAGACACTGAGGGGAGAGATAGAGAGGAACAGTGGTGGAGTAGAGAGGGAGAGAGAGAAACACTGGGGGGAGAGAAAGAGAGAAACACTGGGGGTGGAGAGAGAGAGAGTGAAACACTGGAGCGATAGAGAGAGAGGAACACTGGGGGGAGAGAGAAACACTGGGGTAAGAGAGAGAGAAACACTGGGGGGAGAAAGAGAGAGAGAGACAGAGAAACAATGGGGGGAGAAAGAGAGAGAAACACTGGTGGAGGAGAGAGAGAGAAACACTGGGGGAGGAGAGACAGAGAAACACTGGGGGGAGAGAGAGAGAGAAACACTGTGGGGAGAGTGAGAAACACTGAGGAGAGAGAGAAACACTGGGGAGAGAGATAGAGAAACACAGGGCGGGGAGAGAGAGAGAAACACTTGGGAGAGCGAGAGAGAGAAACACTGGTGGGAGAGGGAGAGTGAGAGTGAGAGAAACACTGGGGGGAGAGAGAGAGAAACACTGGGGGGAGAGAGAGAGAAACACTGGGGTTACAGAGAGTGAAACACTGGAGGGAGAAAGAGAGAAACACTGGAGAGAGAGAGAGACACTGGGGGGAGAGAGAGAGAGAGGAACAGTGGGGGAGTAGAGAGAGAGAGAGAGAAACACTGGGGGAAGAGAGAGAGAGAGAGACACTGGGGGATGAGGGAGAAACACTGGGGGGAGAGAGAGAGAGAAACACTGTGGGGAGAGAGAGGAAGGCTGGGGAGAGAGAGAAACATTGGGGAGAGCGAGAGAGAGAGAAACACTGGGGGGAGAGAGAGAGAGAGAAACACTGGGGGGGAGAGAGAGAGAAACACTGGGGGGTGAGGAAGAAACACTGTGGGGAGAGAGAGAGAGACACTGGGGGGAGAACGAGTGAAACACTGGAGGGAGAGAGAGAGAAACACTGGGCGGAGAGAGATAGAGGAACAGTGGGGTGGAGAGAGGGAGAGAGAGAAAAACTGGGGGGAGAGAAAGAGAGAAACACTGGGGGAGGAGAGTGAGAGAGTGAAACACTGGAGGGATAGAGAGAGAGGTAAACTGGGGGGGAGAGAGAGAGACACTGGGGGAGAAAGAGTGAGAAAGAGAAACACTGGGGAGAGAGAGAGAAACACTGGGGGTTGAGGGAGAGAGAGAAATACTATGGGGAGAGAGAGAAACACTGGGGGGAGTGAGAGAAACACTGGGGAGAGAGAGAGAGAGAGAGAAATACTTGTGGGAGAGAGAGAGAGAAAAACACTGGGGTAGAGAGGGAGACACACTGGTGGGAGAGAGAGAGAGAGACAGGGAAACACTGGGGGGAGAAAGAGAGAGAGAGAGAACCACTGGGGAGAGAGATAACCAATGGGGAGAGAGAGAGAGAGACACAGGGTGGAGAGAGAGAGAGAGAAACATTGGGGAGAGCGAGAGAGAGAGAAACAATGGGGGGAGAGGGAGAGAGAGAGAGAGAGAGAGAGAAACACTGGGTGGAGAGAGAGAGAGAGTAACACTGATGGGTGAGACAGAGAAACACTGTGGGGACAGAGAAAAACACTGGGGAGAGAGAGAAACATTGGGGAGAGCGAAAGAGAGAGAAACACTGGGGGAGAGAGAGACATAGAAAGACTGGGGTGAGAGATAGAGAGAGAAACACTGGGGTGAGAGATAAACACTGGGGGGACAGAGAGAAACACTGGGGGGAGAGCGAGTGAAACACTGGAGGGAGAGAGAGAGAATCACTGGGAAGAGAGAGTGAAACACTGGGGGGAGATAGAGAGAAACACTGGGTTGAGAGAGAGAGAGACACTGGCGGGAGAAAGAGAGAGGAACAGTGGGGGAGGAGAGAGGGAGAGAGAGAAACGCTGGGGGGAGAGAAAGAGAGAAACACTGGGGGAGGAGAGAGAGAGTGTGAAACACTGGAGGGAGAGAGAGATAAACACTGGGGGGAGAGAGAGAGAGAAACACTGAGGTGTGATGGAGAGAGAGAAACACTGTGGGGAGAGAGAGAGAGAAACACTGGGGGGTGGAGAGAGAGAAACACTGTGGGGAGAGAGAAAAACACTGGGGGGAGAAAGAGAGAGAGAAATACTTGGGCGAGAGAGAGAGAGAGACACTGTAGGAGAGAGGGAGAAACACTGGTGGGAGAGAGAGAGAGACAGATAAACACTGGGGGGAGAAAGAGAGAGAGAGAGAAACACTGGGGAGAGAGAGAAACACTGGGGAGAGTGAGAAAGAAACACAGGGGGGAGAGAGAGCGAGAAACATAGGGGGAGAGAGAGAGGGAAACATTGGGGAGAGCGAGAGAGAGAGAGAGAGAGAGAGAGAGTGAAACAGTGGAGGGAAAGAGAGAGAGGAACACTGGGGGGAGAGAGAGAGAGTGAACCAATGCGGGGAGAGAGTGAGAAACACTGGGGGGAGAGAGAGAGAGAGAAACACTGGGGCGGGAGAGAGAGACAAACACAGGGGAGAGAGAGATAAACACTGGGGGGAGAAAGAGAGAGAGAAATACTTGGGGGAGAGAGAGAGAGAAACACTGGGGGAGAGAGGGAGAAACACTGGTGGGAGAGAGGGAGAGAGAGAAACACGGGGGGAGAGAGAGAAACACGGGGGGAGAGAGAGAAACACCGGGGGGCGGAGAGAGAGAAACACTTGGGGGAGAGAGAGAAACACCGGGGGGAGGAGAGAGAGAGAAACACTGGCGGTGAGAGAGTGAAACGGTGGGGGAGAGAGTGAAACACTGAGTTAGAGAGAGAAACACGGGGGGGGAGGGAGGGAGAGAGAAACACTGGGGGGAGATAGAGAGAGAAACACTGTGGGAAGAGAGAGAGAGAAACACTGGGGTAGGATTGAGAGAAACACTGGGGGGAGAGAGAGAGAAATACTGTGGAAGGAGAGAGAGAATCACTGGGTAGACAGAGAGAGATAAACACTGGGGGGAGAGAGAGAGTGAAAGACTGGGGGGAGGAGAGGAGAAAGACTGGGGTGAGCGAGAAACACTGGGCAGAGAGAGAAACACTGTGGGGAGAGCGAGAAACACTGGGGAGGGAGAGAAACACTGGGGAGAGAGAGAGAGAAACACAGGGGCGACAGAGAGAGAGAGAGAAACACTGGGGGGTGAGGCAGAAACACTGGGGGGGAAAGAGAGAAAAACTGGGGAGAGAGAGAAACATTGGGGAGAGCGAGAGTGAGAGAACCACTGGGGGGAGAGAGAGAGTGAAACACTGGGGGGAGAGAGTTGAACACAGGGGGGAGGAGAGAGAGTGAAACACTGGAGGGAGAGGGAGAGAAACACTGGGGAGAGAGAGAGAAACACTGAGGGGAGATACAGAGAAACAATGGGGGGAGAGAGAGAGAGACACTGAGGGGAGAGATAGAGATGAACAGTGGTGGAGTAGAGAGGGAGAAAGAGAAACACTGGGGGGAGAGAAAGAGAGAAACACTGGGGGTGGAGAGAGAGAGAGTGAAACACTGGAGGGATAGAGAGAGAGGAACACTGGGGAGAGAGAGAGAAACACTGGGGTGAGAGAGAGAAACACTGGGGCGAGAGAGAGAGAGACACTGGGGCGTGGAGAGAGAGATAAACACTGGGGGGAGAAAGAGAGAGAAATGCTTGGGGGGGAGAGAGAGAGAAACACTGGGGGAGAGAGGGAGAAACACTGGTTGGAGAGAGAGAGAGACAGAGAAACAATGGGGGGAGAAAGAGAGAGAAACACTGGTGGAGGAGAGAGAGAGAAACACTGGGGGAGGAGAGACAGAGAAACACTGGGGGGAGAGAGAGAGAAACACTGTGGGGAGAGTGAGAAAGACTGGGGAGAGAGAGAGAGAGAAACACTTGGGAGAGCGAGAGAGAGAAACGATGGGGGGAGAGGGAGCGTGAGAGTGAGAGAAACACTGGGGGGAGAGAGAGAGAGAAACACTGGGGTTAGAGAGAGTGAAACACTGGAGGGAGAAAGAGAGAAACACTGGAGAGAGAGAGAGAGACACTGGTGGGAGAGAGAGAGAGGAACAGTGTGGGAGTAGAGAGAGAGAGAGAGAAACACTGGGGGGAGAGAAAGAGAGAAACACTGGGGGAGGAGAGAGAGAGAGTGAAACACTGGAGGGATAGAGAGAGAGGAACACTGGGGGGGGAGAGAGAGAAACACTGGGGTGAGAGAGGGAGAAACACTGGGGGAGAGAGGGAGAAACACTGGTGGGAGAGAGAGAGAGATAGAGAAACAATGGGGGGGGAGAGAGAGAGTGAAACACTGGGGGAGGAGAGAGAGAGAAACACTGGGGGAGGAGAGACAGAGAAACACTGAGGGGAGAGATAGAGAGAAACACTGGGGAGGAGAGACAGAGAAACACTGAGGGGAGAGAGAGAGATAAACACTGGGGGGAGAGACAGAAACACTGCGGGGAGAGAGAAACAAGGGGGGAGAGAGAAAGAAACACTGGGGGTAGAGAGAGAGGGAGAGAGAAACACTGGGGGGAGAGAGAGAGTGAAACACTGGGGGAGGAGAGAGAGAGAAACACTGCGGGGAGAGAGAAACAAGGGGGGAGAGAGATAGAAACACTGGGGGTAGAGAGAGAGGGAGAGAGAAACACTGGGGGGAGAGAGAGAGTGAAACACTGGGGGAGGAGAGACAGAGAAACACTGAGGGGAGAGAGGGAGATAAACACTGGGGGGAGAGAGAGAGCGAAACACTGTGGGGAGAGTGAGAAACACTGGGGAGAGAGAGAAACACTGGGAAGAGAGAGAGAGAGAGAGAAACACTGGGGAGAGAGAAAGAGAGAAACACTGGGGGAGGAGAGAGAGAGTGAAACACTGGAGGGATCGAGATAGAGAAACACTGGGGGGAGAGAGACAGAGTGAAACACTGGGGGAGGAGAGAGAGAGAAACACTGCGGGGAGAGAGAAACAAGGGGGGAGAGAGATAGAAACACTGGGGGTAGAGAGAGAGGGAGAGAGAAACACTGGGGGGAGAGAGAGAGTGAAACACTGGGGGGAGAGAGACAGAGTGAAACACTGGGGGAGGAGAGAGAGAGAAACACTGCGGGGAGAGAGAAACAAGGGGGGAGAGAGAAAGAAACACTGGGGGTAGAGAGAGAGGGAGAGAGAAACACTGGGGGGAGAGAGAGAGTGAAACACTGGGGGAGGAGAGAGAGAGAAACACTGCGGGGAGAGAGAAACAAGGGGGGAGAGAGATAGAAACACTGGGGGTAGAGAGAGAGGGAGAGAGAAACACTGGGGGGAGAGAGAGAGAGTGAAACACTGGGGGAGGAGAGACAGAGAAACACTGAGGGGAGAGAGGGAGATAAACACTGGGGGGAGAGAGAGAGCGAAACACTGTGGGGAGAGTGAGAAACACTGGGGAGAGAGAGAAACACTGGGAAGAGAGAGAGAGAGAGAGAGAAACACTGGGGTGAGAGAAAGAGAGAAACACTGGGGGAGGAGAGAGAGAGTGAAACACTGGAGGGATAGAGATAGAGAAACACTGGGGGGAGAGAGACAGAGTGAAACACTGGGGGGAGAGAGACAAACACTGGGGGGAGAGAGAGAAACACCAGGGGGAGGAGAGAGAGAGAAACACTGGGGGGTGAGAGAGAGAAACGCTGGGGGAGAGAGTGAAACACTGGGTTAAAGAGAGAAACACGGTGGGGGGGGCAGAGAGAGGGAGAGAGAACACTGGGGGGAGAGAGAGAGAGAAACACTGGGGGAGGAGAGAGAGAAACACTGGGGGAGAGAGAGAGAAACACAGGGGGGAGAGAGAGAGAAACACTGGGGAGAGCGAGAGAGAGAAACAATGGGGGGAGAGGGAGAGTGAGATTGAGAGAAACACGGTGAGGGGGGAGAGAGAGGGAGAGGGAAACACTGGGGGGAGAAAGAGAGAGAAACACTGGGGGAGGAGAGAGATAAACACTGGGGGGAGAGAGAGAAACACTGGGGGGAGAGAGAGAAACACTGGGGGGAGAGAGAGAAACACCGGGCAGAGGAGAGAGAGAAAAACACTGGGGGGTGAGAGAGAGAAACGCTGGGGGAGAGAGTGAAACACTGGGTTAGAGAGAGAAACACGGTGGGGGGGAGAGAGAGAGGGAGAGAGAAACACAGGGGGGAGATAGAGAGAGTGAAACACTGGAGGGTTAGAGAGAGAGAAACACTGGGGGGAGATAGAGAGAGTGAAACACTGGGTGGAGAGAGAGAGAGAAACACTGGGGGGTGAGAGAGAGAAAAACTGGTGGGAGAGAGAGAGAGAAACATGGGGGGAGAAAGAGAGAGTGAGAAACACTGGGGTGAGAGACAGAGCGAAACAATGGGGGGAGAGTGAGAGAGAGAAACACTGTGGGGAGAGAGAGAGAAAAACTGGGGGGGAGAGAGAGAGCGAAACACTGTGGGGAGAGTGAGAAACACTGGGGAGAGAGAGAAACACTGGGAAGAGAGAGAGAGAGAGAGAGAAACACTGGGGAGAGAGAAAGAGAGAAACACTGGGGGAGGAGAGAGAGAGTGAAACACTGGAGGGATAGAGATAGAGAAACACTGGGGGGAGAGAGACAGAGTGAAACACTGGGGGAGGAGAGAGAGAGAAACACTGCGGGGGGAGAGAAACAAGGGGGGAGAGAGATAGAAACACTGGGGGTAGAGAGAGAGGGAGAGAGAAACACTGGGGGGAGAGAGAGAGTGAAACACTGGGGGGAGAGAGACAGAGTGAAACACTGGGGGAGGAGAGAGAGAGAAACACTGCGGGGAGAGAGAAACAAGGGGAGAGAGAGAAAGAAACACTGGGGGTAGAGAGAGAGGGAGAGAGAAACACTGGGGGGAGAGAGAGAGTGAAACACTGGGGGAGGAGAGAGAGAGAAACACTGCGGGGAGAGAGAAACAAGGGGGGAGAGAGATAGAAACACTGGGGGTAGAGAGAGAGGGAGAGAGAAACACTGGGGGGAGAGAGAGAGTGAAACACTGGGGGAGGAGAGACAGAGAAACACTGAGGGGAGAGAGGGAGATAAACACTGGGGGGAGAGAGAGAGCGAAACACTGTGGGGAGAGTGAGAAACACTGGGGAGAGAGAGAAACACTGGGAAGAGAGAGAGAGAGAGAGAAACACTGGGGTGAGAGAAAGAGAGAAACACTGGGGGAGGAGAGAGAGAGTGAAACACTGGAGGGATAGAGATAGAGAAACACTGGGGGGAGAGAGACAGAGTGAAACACTGGGGGGAGAGAGACAAACACTGGGGGGAGAGAGAGAAACACCAGGGGGAGGAGAGAGAGAGAAACACTGGGGGGTGAGAGAGAGAAACGCTGGGGGAGAGAGTGAAACACTGGGTTAAAGAGAGAAACACGGTGGGGGGGGCAGAGAGAGGGATAGAGAACACTGGGGGGAGAGAGAGAGAGAAACACTGGGGGAGGAGAGAGAGAAACACTGGGGGAGAGAGAGAGAAACACAGGGGGGAGAGAGAGAGAAACACTGGGGAGAGCGAGAGAGAGAAACAATGGGGAGAGAGGGAGAGTGAGATTGAGAGAAACACGGTGAGGTGGGAGAGAGAGGGAGAGGGAAACACTGGGGGGAGAAAGAGAGAGAAACACTGGGGGAGGAGAGAGATAAACACTGGGGGAAGAGAGAGAAACACTGGGGGGAGAGAGAGAAACACCGGGCAGAGGAGAGAGAGAAAAACACTGGGGGGTGAGAGAGAGAAACGCTGGGGGAGAGAGTGAAACACTGGGTTAGAGAGAGAAACACGGTGGGGGGGAGAGAGAGAGGGAGAGTGAAACACAGGGGGGAGATAGAGAGAGTGAAACACTGGAGGGTTAGAGAGAGAGAAACACTGGGGGGAGATAGAGAGAGTGAAACACTGGGTGGAGAGAGAGAGAGAAACACTGGGGGGTGAGAGAGAGAAAAACTGGTGGGAGAGAGAGAGAGAAACATGGGGGGAGAAAGAGAGAGTGAGAAACACTGGGGTGAGAGACAGAGCGAAACAATGGGGGGAGAGTGAGAGAGAGAAACACTGTGGGGAGAGAGAGAGAAAAACTGGGGGGGAAAGAGAGAAACACTGGGGAGAGAGAGAGAGAGAGAGAAAGAGTGGAGAGAGAGAGAGAAACACTGGGGGGAGAGAGTTAAACACCGGGTGGAGGACAGAGGGAGAAACAAGGGCGGGGGGAGAGAGAGAGAAACATTTGGGGGAGAGAGAGAAACACTAGGGGAGAGAGAGAGAAACACTGGGGGGAGAGAGAGTGAAACCCTGGAGGGAGAGAGAGGGAAACACTGGGGAGAGAGAGAGAAACACTGGGGTGAGAGAGAGAAACACTGGGGGTGGAGATAGAAACACTGGGAAGAGAGAGAGAGAGAGAAACACTGTGGTGAGAGAAACAGAGAAACACTGGGGGAGGAGAGAGAGAGTGAAACACTGGAGGGATAGAGAGAGAGAAACACTGGGGGGAGAGAGACAGAGTGAAACACTGGGGGCAGAGAGAGAAACACTGAGGGGAGAGAGAGAAACACCGGGGGGAGGAGAGAGAGAGAAACACTGCGGGGTGAGAGAGAGAAACGCTCGGGGAGAGAGTGAAACACTGGGTTAGAGAGAGAAACACGGCGGGGGGGGGAGAGAGCGAGAGAGAAACACTGGGGGATGAGAGCGAGAAACACTGGGCGGAGAGAGAGAGAAACATTGTGGGAGGAGAGAGAGAGAAACACTGGGGGTGGAGTGGATAAAGACTGGGGGGAGAGAGAGATAAGCACTGAGGGTAGAGAGAGAGAGAGAAACACTGTGGGGAGAGCGAGAAACACTGGGGAGAGAGAGAAACGCTGGGGAGAGACAGAGAGTAATACAGGGGGGAGAGAGAGAGAGAAATATTGGGGAGAGCGAGAGAGACAGAAACAATGGGGGGAGAGGGAGAGAGTGAGAGAGAAACACTGGGTGGAGAGAGAGAGAAACACTGTGGGGAGGGAGAGAAACACTGGGGAGAGAGAGAAACATTGGGGAGAGCCAGAGAGAGAGAAACACTGGGATCGAGAGAGAGAGAGAATCACTGGGGGGAGAGAGAGAGAGAGAGAAATACTGGGGGGAGAGAGAGTGAGAAACACTGTGGGGAGAGAGAGAAACACTGGGGAGAGAGAGAAACATTGGGGAGAGCGAGAGAGAGAGAAGCACTGGGGGGGAGAGAGAGAGAGAGAGAGAAACACTGGAAGGAGAGAGAGAGAGAGAGAAACACTGGGCGGTGAGGGAAAAACATTAGGGGGAGAGAGAGATAAACACTGGGGGGAGAGAGAGTGAAACACTGGAGGGAGAGAGAGGGAAACACTGGGGAGAGAGAGAGAAACACTGGGGGGTGATAGAGAGAAACACTGGGGGGGAGAGAGAGAGAGAGAGAGAGAGTCACAGGGGGGAGAGAAAGAGAGAAACACTGGGGGAGGAGTGAGAGAGAGTGGAACACTGGAGGGATAGAGAGAGAGGAACACTGGGGAGAGAGAGAGAGAGAGTGAAACACTGGGGAGGGAGAGAGAAACACTGGGGGGAGAGAGAGAGAAAAACTGGTTGGAGAGAGAGAGAGATAAACACTCGGGGAGAAAGAGAGAGAGAGAAACACTGGTGGGAGATAGAGAGAGAAACCCTGAGGGGTGAGGGAGAGAGAGATACACTGCGGGGAGAGAGAGAGAAACACTGGGGAGATATATATATATATATATAAACACTGGGGGGGGGGAGAGAGAGAGAGAAACACAAGGGGGAGAGAGATAAACTCTGGGGGGAGAAAGAGAGAGAGAAATACTTGGGGGAGAGAGAGAGAGAGAAACACTGGGGGGAGAGTGAGAAACACTGGGGGAGGAGAGAGAGAGAAACACTGAGGGGTGAGAGGGAGATACAGTGGTGGGAGAGAGAGAGAAACACTGTGGGGAGAAAGAGAGAGTGAGAGAAACACGGGGGGGGAGGGAGAAACACTGGGATGAGAGAGAGAAACACGGGGGGGAGGAGAGAGAAAAACTGGTGGGAGAGAGAGAGAGAGAAACACTGGGGGAGAAAGAGAAAGAGAGAAACACTGGGGGGAGAGAGAGAGAGAAACACTGGGGGATGAAGGAGAGAGAGATAAACTGTGGGGAGAGAGAGAGAAAAACTGGGTAGAGAGAGAGAGATATAAACACTGGGGGGAGAGAGAGAGAGAGAAATACTTGGGGGGGAGAGAGAGAGAAACACTGGGGGAGAGAGGGAAAAACTCTGGTGGGAGAGAGAGAGAGAGAGAAACACTGGGGGGAGAAAGAGAGAGAGAGAGCAACACGGGGGGAGAGAGAGAAACACTGGGGGGAGAGAGAGAAACACTGGGGGGAGGAGAGAGAGAGAAACACTGAGGGGTGAGAGAGAGAAACGCTGTGGGAGAAAGTGAAACACTGGGTTAGAGAGAGAGAAACACGGGGGTGTGAGAGGGAGACAGAAACACTTGGGGAGGAGAGAGATAAACAACTGGGGGGAGGGAGAGAGAAACACTATAGGAGGAGAGAGAGAGAAACACTGGGGGAGGAGAGAGAGAAACACGGGGAGAGAGAGAGAGAAACACTGTGGGAGGAGAGAAAGAATCACTGGGTGGACAGAGAGAGAAACACTGAGGGGAGGAGAGAGAGAGAAACACTGTATGGACAAAGAGAGACAAACATTGGGGAGAGCGAGAGAGACAGAAACAATAGGTGCTGGGTCCCCAACTCTTTACAATCTATATTAACGATTTGGAGGAGGGGACCGAGTGCAACATATCAAAATTTGCAGATGATACAAAGATGGGAGGGAAAAAAGAGAGTGAGGAGGACATAAAAAACCTGCAAGGGGATATAGACAGGCTGGGTGATTGGGCGGAGATTTGGCAGATGCAATATAATATTGGAAAATGTGAGGTTATCCACTTTGGCAGGAAAAATCAGAGAGCAAGTTATTTTCTTAATGGCGAGAGACTGGAAAGTACTGCAGTACAAAGGGATCTGGGGGTCCTAGTGCAAGAAAATCAAAAAGTTGGTATGCAGGTGCAGCAGGTGATCAAGAAAGCCAACGGAATGTTGGCTTTTATTGCTAGGGGGATAGAATATAAAAACAAGGAGGTATTGCTGCAGTTATATAAGGTATTGGTGAGACCGCACCTGGAATACTGCATACAGTTTTGGTCTCCATACTTAAGAAAAGACATACTTGCTCTCGAGGCAGTACAAAGAAGGTTCACTCGGTTAATCCCGGGGATGAGGGGGCGGACATATGAGGAGAGGTTGAGTAGATTGGGACTCTACTCATTGGAGTTCAGAAGAATGAGAGGCGATCTTATTGAAACATATAAGATTGTGAAGGGTCTTGATCGGGTGGATGCAGTAAGGATGTTCCCAAAGATGGGTGAAACTAGAACTAGGGGGCATAATCTTAGAATAAGGGGCTGCTCTTTCAAAACTGAGATGAGGAGAAACTTCTTCACTCAGAGGGTGGTAGGTCTGTGGAATTTGCTGCCCCAGGAAGCTGTGGAAGCTACATCATTAGATAAATTTAAAACAGAAATAGACAGTTTCCTAGAAGTAAAGGGAATTAGGGGTTATGGGGAGCGGGCAGGAAATTGGACATGAAGCTGAGTTCGGATCGGTCAATGCCCTGTGGGTGGCGGAGAGGGCCCAGGGGCTATGTGGCCGGGTCCTGCTCCGACTTCTTGTGTTCTTTAGATTTGTGGTTGGGATCAGATCAGCCATGATCTTATTGAATGGCGGAGCAGGCTCGAGGGGCCGATTGGCCTACTCCTGCTCCAATTTCTTATGTTCTTATGTTCTTATGAAAAGGAGAGAGAAAGTGAGAAACATTGGGGGGGGGAGAGACAGAGAGAAACACTGGGGGGTGAGGGAGAAACACTGGTGGGAGAGAGAGAGAAACACTGTGGGGAGAGAGAGAAAGACTGGGGAGAGAGAGAAACATTGGGGAGAGCGAGAGACAGAGAAACACTGGGGGGAGAGAGAGAGAAACACTTGGGGAGAGAGAGAGAGAGAAACTCTGGGGGGTGAGGGAGAAACACTGGGGGGAGAGAGAGAGAAACACTGGGGGGAGAGAGAGTCAAACACTATAGGGAGAATGAGAGAAATACTGGGGAGAGAGAGTGAAACACTGGGAGGAGATAGAGAGAAACACTGGGGGGAGGAGAGTGATTGAAACACTGGGGGGTGAGAGAGAGAAACGCTGGGGGAGAGAGTGAAACACTGGGTTAGAGAGAGAGAAACACTGGGGGGAGAGAGAGAGAAACACTGGGGGAGGAGAGAGAGAAACACTGGGGGGAGAGAGAGAAACACTGTGGGAGGAGAGAGAGAGAAACACTGGGGGAGGAGAGAGAGAATCACTGGGAAGAGAGAGTGAAACACTGGGGGGAGATAGAGAGAAACACTGGGTTGAGAGAGAGAGAGACACTGGCGGGAGAAAGAGAGAGGAACAGTGGGGGAGGAGAGAGGGAGAGAGAGAAACGCTGGGGGGAGAGAAAGAGAGAAACACTGGGGGAGGAGAGAGGGAGTGTGAAACACTGGAGGGAGAGAGAGATAAACACTGGGGGGAGAGAGAGAGAGAAACACTGAGGGGTGATGGAGAGAGAGAAACACTGTGGGGAGAGAGAGAGAGAAACACTGGGGGGTGGAGAGAGAGAAACACTGTGGGGAGAGAGAAAAACACTGGGGGGAGAAAGAGAGAGAGAAATACTTGGGGGAGAGAGAGAGTGAGACACTGTAGGAGAGAGGGAGAAACACTGGTGGGAGAGAGAGAGAGACAGATAAACACTGGGGGGAGAAAGAGAGAGAGAGAGAAACACTGGGGAGAGAGAGAAACACTGGGGAGAGTGAGAAAGAAACACAGGGGGGAGAGAGAGCGAGAAACATAGGGGGAGAGAGAGAGGGAAACATTGGGGAGAGCGAGAGAGAGAGAGGGAGAGAGAGAGTGAAACAGTGTAGGGAAAGAGAGAGAGGAACACTGGGGGGAGAGAGAGAGAGTGACCCAATGGGGGGAGAGAGTGAGAAACACTGGGGGGGAGAGAGAGAGAGAGAAAAACACTGGGGCGGGAGAGAGAGAGAAACACGGGGGGAGAGAGAGAAACACGGGGGGAGAGAGAGAAACACCGGGGGGCGGAGAGAGAGAAACACTTGGGGGAGAGAGAGAAACACCGGGGGGAGGAGAGAGAGAGAGAAACACTGGGGGTGAGAGAGTGAAACGCTGGGGGAGAGAGTGAAACACTGAGTTAGAGAGAGAAACACGGGGGGGGGGGGGGAGAGGGAGGGAGAGAGAAACACTGGGGGGAGATAGAGAGAGAAACACTGTGGGAGGATTGAGAGAAACACTGGGGGGAGAGAGAGAGAAATACTGTGGGAGGAGAGAGAGAATCACTGGGTAGACAGAGAGAGAAACACTGGGGGGAGGAGAGAGAGAGAAACACTGGGGGGAGAGAGAGAGTGAAAGACTGGGGGGAGGAGAGGAGAAAGACTGGGGGAGAGCGAGAAACACTGGGCAGAGAGAGAAACACTGTGGGGAGAGCGAGAAACACTGGGGAGGAAGAGAAACACTGGGGAGAGAGAGAGAGAAACACAGGGGCGACAGAGAGAGAGAGAGAAACACTGGGGGGTGAGGCAGAAACACTGGGGGGAGAGAGAGAAACACTGTGGGGAGAGAGAGAAACACTGGGGAGAGAGAGAAACATTGTGGAGAGCGAGAGTGAGAGAACCACTGGGGGGAGAGAGAGAGAGAAACACTGGGGGGAGAGAGTTGAACACAGGGGGGAGGAGAGAGAGTGAAACACTGGAGGGAGAGAGAGAGAAACACTGGGGAGAGAGAGAAACATTGGGGAGAGCGAGAGTGAGAGAACCACTGGGGGGAGAGAGAGAGAGAAAAACTGGGGGGAGAGAGTTGAACACAGGGGGGAGGAGAGAGAGTGAAACACTGGAGGGAGAGGGAGAGAAACACTGGGGAGAGAGAGAGAAACACTGAGGGGAGATACAGAGAAACAATGGGGGGAGAGAGAGAGAGACACTGAGGGGAGAGATAGAGAGGAACAGTGGTGGAGTAGAGAGGGAGATAGAGAAACACTGGGGGGAGAGAAAGAGAGAAACACTGGGGGTGGAGAGAGAGAGAGAGTGAAACACTGGAGGGATAGAGAGAGAGGAACACTGGGGAGAGAGAGAGAAACACTGGGGAGAGAGAGAGAGAAACACTGGGGAGAGAGAGAGAGAGAGAAACACTGGGGGAGAGAGATAAACACTGGGGGGAGAAAGAGAGAGAAATGCTTGGGGGGGAGAGAGAGAGAAACACTGGGGGAGAGAGGGAGAAACACTGGTGGGAGAGAGAGAGAGATAGAGAAACAGTGGGGGGAGAAAGAGAGAGAAACACTGGTGGAGGAGAGAGAGAGAGAAACACTGGGGGAGGAGAGACAGAGAAACACTGAGGGGAGAGAGAGAGATAAACACTGGGGGGAGAGAGGGAGAAACAATGGTGGGAGAGAGAGAGAGAGAGAGACAGAGAAACAATGGGGGGATAAAGAGAGAGAAACACTGGTGGAGGAGAGAGAGAGAAACACTGGGGGAGGAGAGACAGAGAAACACTGGGGGGAGAGAGAGAGAGAAACACTGTGTGGAGAGTGAGAAAGACTGGGGAGAGAGAGAAACACTGGGGAGAGAGAGAGAGAGAAACACTTGGGAGAGCGAGAGAGAGAAATAATGCGGGGAGAGGGAGCGTGAGAGTGAGAGAAACACTGGGGGAGGAGAGACAGAGAAACACTGGGGGGAGAGAGAGAGAGAAACACTGTGTGGAGAGTGAGAAAGACTGGGGAGAGAGAGAAACACTGGGGAGAGAGAGAGAGAGAAACACTTGGGAGAGCGAGAGAGAGAAATAATGCGGGGAGAGGGAGCGTGAGAGTGAGAGAAACACTGGGGGGAGAGAGAGAGAGAAACACTGGGGTTAGAGAGAGTGAAACACTGGAGGGAGAAAGAGAGAAATACTGGAGAGAGAGAGAGAGACACTGAGGGGGAGAGTGAGAGAGAGGAACAGTGGGGGAGGAGAGAGAGAGAGAGAGAAACACTGGGGGGAGAGAAAGAGAGAAACACTGGGGGAGGAGATAGAGAGAGTGAAACACTGGAGGGAAAGAGAGAGAGGAACACTGGGGGGGGAGAGAGAGAAACACTGGGGTGAGAGAGAGAAACACTGGGGAGAGAGAGAGACACTGGCGGGAGAAAGAGAGAGGAACAGTGGGGGAGGAGAGAGAGAGTGTGAAACACTGGAGGGAGAGAGAGATAAACACTGGGGGGAGAGAGAGAGAGAAACACAGCGGGGTGATGGAGAGAGAGAAACACTGTGGGGAGAGAGAGAGAGAAACACTGGGGTGTGGAGAGAGAGAAACACTGGGGGGAGAAAGAGAGAGACAGATAAACACTGGGGGGAGAAAGAGAGAGAGAGAAACACTGGGGAGAGAGAGAAACACTGGGGAGAGTGAGAAAGAAACACAGGGGGGAGAGAGAGCGAGAAACATAGGGGGAGAGAGAGAGGGAAACATTGGGTAGAGCGAGAGAGAGAGTAACAATGGGGGGAGAGGGAGAGAGAGAGAGAGAGAAACACTGGGGGTGAGCGAGAAACACTGGGGGAGAGAGAGAGAAACACTGTGGGGAGAGAGAGAAACACTGGGGAGAGAGAGAAACATTGGAGAGAGCGAGAGAGAGAGAAACATTGGGGAGAGAGAGAAACATTGGGGAGAGCGAGAGAGAGAGAATCAATGGGGGGAGGGGGAGACAGAGACAGAGAAACACTGGGGGGAGAGAGAGAGATACACTGGGAGGAGAGAGAGTGAAACACTGGAGGGAGAGAGAGGGAAACACTGGGGAGAGAGAGAGAAACACTGGGGGGAGAAAGAGAGAAACACTGGGGGGAGAGAGAGAGAGAGGCACTGGGGGGGGGGAGAGAGAGAGGAACAGTGGCGTGAAGAGAGGGGGAGAGAGAATCACTGGTGGGAGTGAAAGAGAGAAACACTGGGGGAGGAGTGAGAGAGAGTGAAACACTGGAGGGATAGAGAGAGAGGAACACTGTGGGGATAGAGAGAGAGAGAAACACTGGGGAGAGAGAGAGGAACACTGGGGGGAGTGAGAGAGAAAAACTGGTGGGAGAGAGAGAGAGAGAGAGAGAGAGAGACACTGGGGTGATAGAGAGAGAGAGAAACACTGGGGGGAGAGAGAGAGAAACACTGCGGGGAGAGGGAGAGAGAGATATACTGTGCGGAGAGAGAGAGAAACACTGGGGGTGGGAGAGAGAGAAACACTGGGGAGAGAGGGAGAGATAGAAACAATGGGGGTGGAGAGAGAGAGAAACACAGGGGGGAGAGAGTTAAACACTGGGGGGAGAAAGAGAGAGAGAAATAATTGTGGGAGAGAGAGAGAAATACTGGGGGAGAGAGGGAGAAACACTGGTGGGAGAGAGAGAGAGAGAGAGACACTGGGGGGAGAGAGAGAGAGGAACAGTGGGGGAGGAGAGAGGGAGAGATAGAAACACTGCGGGGAGAAAAAGAGAGAAACACTGGTGGAGGAGGGAGAAAGAGTGAAACACTGGAGGGATAGAGAGAGAGGAAAACTGGGGGGAGAGAGAGAGTGAAACACTGGGGGGAGAGAGGGAGAGAAACACTGGGGGGAGAGAGAGAGAAAAACTGGTGGGAGAGAGAGAGAGAGAGAGAGAGACTGGGGGAGAAAGAGAGAGAGAGAAACACTGGGGGGAGAGAGAGAGAGGAACAGTGGGGTGGAGAGAGGGAGAGATAGAATCACTGGGGGGAGAGAGATAGAGACACTGGGGGGAGAGAGAGAGAGGAACAGTGGGGTGGAGAGAGGGAGATATAGAATCACTGGGGGGAGAGAAAGAGAGAAACACTGGGGGAGGAATGAGAGAGAGTAAAGCACTGGAGGGATAGAGAGAGAGGAACACTCGGGGGAGAGAGAGAGAGTGAAACACTGGGGAGAGAGAGAGGAACACTGGGGGGAGAGAGTTAAACACTGGGGGGAGAAAGAGAGAGATAAATACTTGGGGGAGAGAGAGAGAGAATCACTGGTGGAGAGAGAGAAACACTGGGGGGAGAGAGAGAAACACTGTGGGGAGGAGAGAGAGAGAAACACTGGGGGGTGAGAGAGAGAAACGCTGGGGGAGAGAGAGAGAAACACTGCCGGGAGAGGGAGAGAGAGATATACTGTGCGGAGAGAGAGAGAAACACTGGGGGTGGGAGAGAGAGAAACACTGGGGAGAGAGGGAGAGATAGAAACAATGGGGGTGGAGAGAGAGAGAAACACAGGGGGGAGAGAGTTAAACACTGGGGGGAGAAAGAGAGAGAGAAATAATTGTGGGAGAGAGAGAGAAATACTGGGGGAGAGAGGGAGAAACACTGGTGGGAGAGAGAGAGAGAGAGAGACTGGGGGGAGAGAGAGAGAGGAACAGTGGGGGAGGAGAGAGGGAGAGATAGAAACACTGCGGGGAGAAAAAGAGAGAAACACTGGTGGAGGAGGGAGAAAGAGTGAAACACTGGAGGGATAGAGAGCGAGGAAAACTGGGGGGAGAGAGAGAGAGAGAAACACTGGGGGGAGAGAGGGAGAGAAACACTGGGGGGAGAGAGAGAGAAAAACTGGTGGGAGAGAGAGAGAGAGAGAGAGAGAGAGAGAGACTGGGGGAGAAAGAGAGAGAGAGAAACACTGGGGGGAGAGAGAGAGAGGAACAGTGGGGTGGAGAGAGGGAGAGATAGAATCACTGGGGTGAGAGAGATAGAGACACTGGGGGGAGAGAGAGAGAGGAACAGTGGGGTGGAGAGAGGGAGATATAGAATCACTGGGGGGAGAGAAAGAGAGAAACACTGGGGGAGGAATGAGAGAGAGTAAAGCACTGGAGGGATAGAGAGAGAGGAACACTCGGGGGAGAGAGAGAGAGTGAAACACTGGAGAGAGAGAGAGGAACACTGGGGGAAGAGAGTTAAACACTGGGGGGAGAAAGAGAGAGATAAATACTTGGGGGAGAGAGAGAGAGAAACACTGGTGGAGAGAGAGAAACACTGGGGGGAGAGAGAGAAACACTGTGGGGAGGAGAGAGAGAGAAACACTGGGGGGTGAGAGAGAGAAACGCTGGGGGAGAGCGTGAATCACTGGGTTAGAGAGAGAGAAACACTGGGGGGAGAGAGAGGGAGAGAGAAACAATGGGGGGAGAGAGAGTGAGAAACACTGGGGGAGGAGAGAGAGAAACACTGGGGGGAGAGAGACAGAAACTCTTTGGGAGGAGAGAGAGAGAAACACTGTGGGAGGAGAGAGAGAAACACTGGGGGGAGAGAGAGAGAGAAACACTGTGGGAGGAGAGAGAGAATCACTGGGTGGACAGAGAGAGAAACACTGCGGGGAGGAGAGAGAGAAACACTGGGGGGAGAGAGCGAGAGAGAGAGAGACACTGGGGAGAGCGAGAAACACTGGGGAGGAAGAGAAACATTGGGGAGAGCGAGAGAGAGAGAAACACTGGGGGAGAGAGAGAGAGAAACACTGGGGGGGGAGAGAGAGAGAGAAACACTGGGGGGTGAGGGAGAAACACTGGGGGGAGAGAGAGAGAAACCCTGGAGGGAGAGAGAGGGAAACACTGGAGGGAGAGAGAGGGAAACACTGGTGGGAGAGAGAGAGAGACAGAGAAACACTGGGGTGAGAAAGAGAGAGAGAGAGAAACACTGGGGGAGAGAGGGAAACAGTGGGGGGAGAGAGATGCACTGGGGGAGGAGAGAGAGAGAGAAACACTGGGGGGTGAGAGAGAGAAACGCTGGGGGTAGAGAGAGATGGAGAGAGTAACACTGGGGGGAGAGAGAGGGAGAAACACTGGGGGGAGAGAGAGAAATAAACACTGGGGGGAGAGAGAGAGAAACACTGGGGGGAGAGAGAGAGAGGAACACTGGGGAGAGCGAGAGAGAGAAACAATGGGGGGAGAGGGAGAGTGAGAGGGAGAGAAACACTGGGGGGAGAGAGAGAGAAACACTGGGGGGAGAGAGAGTGAAACACTGGAGGGAGAAAGAGAGAAACACTGGGGAGTGAGAGAGAAACACTGGGGGGGGAGAGAGAGAGTGGAACACTGAGGGTAGAGAGAGAGAGTGAGAAACACTGTGGAGAGAGCGAGAAACACTGGGGAGATAGAGAAACACTGGGGAGAGAGAAATAGAAACACAGGGGCGAGAGAGAGAGATGAACATTGGGGAGAGTGAGAGAGACAGAAACAATGGGGGGAGAGTGAGAAAGAGAGAGAAAACACTGGGGGGTGAGAGAGAGTGAGATACACTGGGGGGTGAGGGAGAAACACTGGGGGGAGAGACAGAGAAACACTGTGGGGAGAGAGAGAAACACTGGGGAGAGAGAGACATTCGGGAGAGCGAGAGAGAGAAAAAAACTGGGGGGAGAGAGAGAGAGAAACACTGCGGGGAGAGAGTAAAACACAGGGGGGAGGAGACAGGGAGAAACAATGGGGGGAGAGAGAGAAACACTTTGGGGAGAGAGAGACATTCGGGCGAGCGAGAGAGAGAGAAACACTGGGGGGAGAGAGAGAGAGAAACACTGGGGGATAGAGTTAAACACAGGGGGAGGAGAGAGGGCGAAACACTGGGGGGAGAGAGAAAGAAATACTGGGGGGAGAGAGAGTGAAACACTGGAGGGAGAGGGAGAGAAACACTGGGGAGAGAGAGAGAAACACTGTGGGGAGATAAAGAGAAACATTGGGGGGAGAGAGAGAGAGACACTGGAGGGAGAGAGAGAGAGAGACACTGGGGTGAGTGAGAGAGAGTAACCGTGGGGGAGGAGAGAGGGAGAGAGAGAAACACTGCGGGGAGAGAAAGAGAGAAACACTGGAAGAGGAGAGAGAGAGAGTGAAACACTGGAGGGATAGAGAGAGAGGATCACTGGGGGGAGAGAGAGAGAAACACTGGGGTGAGAGAGAGAAACACTGGGGAGAGAGAGAGAGAGAAACAATGGGGGAGAGAGAGAAACCATGGGGGGAGAGAGAAACACTGGGGGGAGGAGAGAGAGAGAAACATTGGGCGGTGAGAGAGAGAAACGCTGGGGGAGAGAGTGAAACACTGGGGGAGAGAGATAAACACTGGGGAGAGAAAGAGAGAGAGAAATACTTGGGGGGGAGAGAGAGCGAAACACTGGGGGAGAGAGGGACAAACACTGGTGGGAGAGAGAGAGAGAGACAGAGAAACACTGGGGTGAGAAAAAGAGAGAGAGAAACACTGGGGGGGAGAGAGAAACACTGGGGGGAGAGGGAAACACTGGGGGGAGGAGAGAGAGAGAAACACTGGGCGGTGAGAGAGAGAAACGCTGGGGGAGAGAGTGAAACACTGGGGGAGAGAGAGAGAAACACTGGGGGTAGAGAGAGAGGGAGAGAGAATCACTGGGGGGAGAGATAGAGAGAAACACTGGGGGAGGAGAGAGAGAGAAACACTGGGGGAGAGAGATAGATAGAAAAACTATGGGGAGAGAGATAAACACTGGGGAGAGAGAGAAACACTGGGGAGAGAGAAAGAGAAACACAGGGGGGAGAGAGAGAGAAACACTGGGGGGAGGGGGAGAGTGAGAGTGAGAGAAACACTGGGGGGAGAGAGAGAGAGAGAAACACTGTGGGGAGAGAGAGAAAAACACTGGTGGAGAGAGAGATAAACACTGGGAAGATAGAGAGAAACACTGTGGGGAGATAAAGAGGAACACTGGAGGGATAGAGAGAGGGAGAGACACTGGGGGGAGAGAGAGAGAGGAACAGTGGGGGAGCAGAGAGGGAGCGAGAGAAACACTGTCGGGAGAAAAAGAGATAAACACTGGTGGAGAAGAGAGAGAGTGTGAAACACTGGATGGATAGAGAGAGAGAAACACTGGGGGGAGATAGAGAGAGTGAAACACTGGGGGGAGAGAGAGAGAAACACTGGGGGGAGAGAGAGAGAGAAACTCTGGGGGGGGGGGAGAGAGAGAGAAACACTGGGGGGAGAGAGAGAGAGAGAGACACTGTGGCGAGAGTGAGAGAAACACTGGGGGGGGGGAGAGAGAGAAACACTGCGGAGAGAGAGAGAGAGAGAGAGAGAGAAACACTGGGGGGGCGAGAGAGAAACACTGGGGTGAGAGAGTTTAACACAGGGGCGAGGAGAGAGGGAGAAACACTGGGGGGAGAGAGAGAGAAACACTTGGGGGTGAGAGAGAGAAACACTGGGGAGAGCGATTGAGAGAAACAATGAGGGGAGAGGGAGAGTGAGAGTGAGAGAAACACTGGGAGGAGAAAGAGTGAGAGAAACAGTGGGGGAGAGAGAGAAACACTGGGGAGAGAGAGAGAGGAACACTGGGGTGAAGAGATAAACACTGAGGGGAGAGAGAGAGAGAAACACTAAGGGTAGAGAGAGATTGAAACACTGTGGGGAGATCGAGAAACACTGGGGAGATCGAGAAACACTGGGGAGAGAGAGAGACTGAAACAATGGAGGGATAGGGAGAGAGAGAGCGAAACACTGGGGGGAGAGAGAGAGAGAAACACTGGGGGGTGAGGGAGAAACACCTAGGGGAGAGAGAGAGAGAAACACTGGGGGAGGAGAGAGAGAGAAACACTGGGGGGGGGTGAGAGAGATAAACACTGGGGGGAGAGAGAGAGAGAAACACTGGGGGGAGAGAGAGACAGAGAAACACTGTGGGGAGAGAGAGAAACACTGGGGAGACAGAGAAACACTGGGGAGAGAGAGAGAGAAACACAGGGGGAGAGAGAGAGACAAACACTGGGGAGAGCGATTGAGAGAAACAATGGGGGGAGAGGGAGAGTGAGAGTGAGATAAACACTGGGGGGAGAGAGCGAGAAACACTGGGGGAGAGAGAGTGAAACACTGGAGGGAGAAAGAGAGAAACACTGGGGAGAGAGAGAGAAACACTGGGAGAGATTGAGAGAAACATTGGAGGGATAGAGAGAGGGAGAGACACTGGGGGGAGAGAGAGAGAGGAACAGTGGGGGAGGAGAGAGGGAGCGAGAGAAACACTGGAGGGAGAGAGAGAGAGAAACACTGGGGGGAGAGAGAGAGAGAAACTCTGTGGAGAGAGAGAGAAACACTGGGGGGGAGAGAGAGAAATACTGGGGAGAGAGAGAGAGAGAAACACTGGGGGAGAGAGAGAGAAACACTGGGGGGAGAGAGTTAAACACAGGGGCGAGGAGAGAGGGAGAAACACTGGGGGGAGAGAGAGAGAGAAACACTTGGGGGAGAGAGAGAGAAACTCTGGGGGAGAGAGAGAGAAACACTGGGGGGAGGGAGAGAGGGATGTGGAGAATCACTGGGGGGAGAAAGAGATAGAGAGTAACACTGGGGGGAGAGAAGGAGAGAAAGACCGGGTGAGAGAGGGAGAAACACTGCTGGGAGAGAAAGAGTGAGAGAAACACTGGGGGAAGAAAGAGAGAGAGAGAAACAGTGGGGGAGAGAGAGAAACACTGGGGAGAGAGAGAGAGGAACACTGGTGGGGGGGAGAGAGAGAGATAAACACTGGGGGGAGAGAGAGCGAGAAACACTGAGGGTAGAGAGAGAGAGAGAAACACAGTGGGGAGAGCGAGAAACACTGGGGAGAGAGAGAAACACTGGGGAGAGAGAGAGAGAAACACAGGGGCGAGAGAGAGAGAAAAACACTGGGGGGATAGAGTTTAACACAGGGGGAGGTGAGAGGGCGAAACAGTGGGGGGAGAGAGAAAGAAACACTGTGGGGAGAGAGAGTGAAACACTGGAGGGAGAGGGAGAGAAACACTGGGGAGAGAGAGAGAAACACTGTGGGGAGATAGAGAGAAACAATGGGGAGAGAGAGAGAGACACTGGGGGGAGAGAGCGAGACACTGGGGTGAGTGAGAGAGAGTAACAGTGGGGGAGGAGAGAGGGAGGGAGAGAAACACTGCGGGGAGAGAAAGAGAGAAACACTGGAAGAGGAGAGAGAGAGAGAGTGAAACACTGGAGGGATAGAGAGAGAGGATCACTGCGGAGAGAGAGAGAGAAACACTGGGGTGAGAGAGAGAAACACTGGGGAGAGAGAGAGAGAGAAACACTGGGGAGAGAGAGAGAGAGAAACACTGGGGAGAGAGAGAGAGAGAAACACTGGCGGGGTGGATAGAGCGAAACACTGGGGGAGAGAGAGATGGAGAGAGAAACACTGGGGGGAGAGAGAGGGAGAAACACTGGGGGGAGAGTGAGAGATAAACACTGGGGGGAGAGAGAGAGAAACACTGGGGGGAGAGAGAGAGAGAAACATTGGGGAGAGCGAGAGAGAAAAACAATGGGGGGAGAGGGAGAGTGAGAGGGAGAGAAACACTGGGGGGAGAGAGAGAGAAACACTGGGTGGAGAGAGAGTGAAACACTGGAGGGAGAAAGAGATAAACACTGGGGAGTGAGAGAGAAACACTGGGGGGAGAGAGAGAGAGAGACACTGAGGGTAGAGAGAGAGAGAAACACTGTGGAGAGAGCGAGAAACACTGGGGAGAGAGAGAAACACTGGGGAGAGAGAGATAGAAACACAGGGGCGAGAGAGAGAGAGGAACATTGGGGAGAGTGAGAGAGACAGAAACAATGGGGGGAGAGTGAGAAAGAGAGAGAAAACACTGGGGGGAGAGAGAGAGTGAGAAACACTGGGGGGTGAGGGAGAAACACTGGGGAGAGAGGGACATTCGGGAGAGCGAGAGAGAGAGAAACACTGGGGGGAAGAGAGAGAGAGAAACACTGGGGGGGGAGAGAGTTAAAAACAGGGAGGAGGAGACAGGGAGAAACAATGGGGGGAGAGAGAGAAACACTGTGGGGAGAGAGAGACATTCGGGCGAGCGAGAGAGAGAGAAACACTGGGGGGAGAGAGTTAAACACAGGGGGAGGAGAGAGGGCGAAACACTGGGGGGAGAGAGAAAGAAATACTGGGGGGAGAGAGAGTGAAACACTGGAGGGAGAGGGAGTGAAACACTGGGGAGAGAGAGAGAAACACTGTGGGGAGATAGAGAGAAACAATGGGGGGAGAGAGAGAGAGACACTGGGGGGAGAGAGAGAGAGAGACTGGGGTGAGTGAGAGAGAGTAACCGTGGGGGAGGAGAGAGGGAGAGAGAGAAACACTGCGGGGAGAGAAAGAGAGAAACACTGGAAGAGGAAAGAGAGAGAGTGAAACACTGGAGGGATAGAGAGAGAGGATCACTGGGGGGAGAGAGAGAGAAACACTGGGGTGAGAGAGAGAAACACTGAGGAGAGAGAGAGAGAGACAATGGGGGAGAGAGAGAAACACTGGGGGGAGAGAGAAACACTGAGGGGAGGAGAGAGAGAGAAACACTGGGCGGTGAGAGAGAGAAACGCTGGGGGAGAGAGTGAAACACTGGGGGAGAGAGATAAACACTGGGGAGAGAAAGAGAGAGAGAAATACTTGGGGGGGAGAGAGAGCGAAACACTGGGGGAGAGAGGGACAAACACTGGTGGGAGAGAGAGAGACAGAGAAACACTGGGGTGAGAAAGAGAGAGAGAGAGAAACACTGGGGGAGAGAGAGAAACACTGGGGGGAGAGAGAAACACTGGGGGGAGGAGAGAGAGGGAAACACTGGGCGGTGAGAGAGAGAAACGCTGGGGGAGAGAGTGAAACACTGGGGGAGAGAGAGTGAAACACTGGGGGTAGAGAGAGAGGGAGAGAGAAACACTGGGGGGAGAGAGAGAGGGAAACACTGGGGGAGGAGAGAGAGAGAAACACTGGGGGGAGAGAGCGAGAAACACTGGGGGGAGAGAGAGTGAAACACTGGAGGGAGAAAGAGAGAAACACTGGGGAGATAGAGAGAAACTCTGTGGCGAGATAGAGAGAAACACTGGAGGGATGGAGAGAGGGAGAGACACTGGGGGGAGGGAGAGAGAGAGGAACAGTGGGGGAGCAGAGAGGGAGCTAGAGAAACACTAAGGGGAGAAAAAGAGATAAACACTGGTGGAGGAGAGAGAGAGTGTGTGAAACACTGGAGGGATAGAGAGAGAGAAACACTGGGGGGAGATAGAGAGAGTGAAACACTGGGGGGAGAGAGAGAGAGAAACACTGGGGGGAGAGAGAGAGAGAAACACTGTGGCGAGAGTGAGAGAAACACTGGGGGGGGAGAGAGAAACACTGGGGAGAGAGAGAGAGAGAAACACTAGGGGAGAGAGAGAGAAACACTGGGGGGAGAGAGTTTAACACAGGGGCGAGGAGAGAGGGAGAAACACTGGGGGGAGAGAGAGAGAAACACTTGGGGGAGAGAGATAGAAACACTGGTGGAGAGAGAGAGAGAAACACTGGGGGTAGGGTGAGAGGGATATGGAGAAACACTGGGGGGAGAAAGAGAGAAAGACCGGGTGAGAGAGGGAGAAACACTGGTGGGAGAGAAAGAGTGAGAGAAACACTGGGAGGAGAAAGAGAGAGAGAGAAACAGTGGGGGAGAGAGAGAAACACTGGGGAGAGAGAGAGAGGAACACTGTGGTGAGAGAGATAAACACTGGGGGGAGAGAGAGAGAAACACTAAGGGTAGTGAGAGAGATTGAAACACTGTGGGGAGATCGAGAAACACTGGGGAGAGAGAGAAACACTGGGGAGAGAGAGAGAGGAACACTGGGGTGAAGAGATAAACACTGAGGGGAGAGAGAGAGAGAAACACTAAGGGTAGAGAGAGAGATTGAAACACTGTGGGGAGATCGAGAAACACTGGGGAGAGAGAGAAACACTGGGGAGAGAGAGAGAGAAACACAGGGACGAGAGAGAGAGAGAAACATTGGGGAGAGCGAGAGAGACTGAAACAATGGGGGGAGAGGGAGAGAGAGAGAGAAACACAGGGGGGAGAGAGAGAGAGAAACACTGGGGGGTGAGGGAGAAACACTGGGGAGAGAGAGAGAGAAACACTGGGGGAGGAGAGAGAGAGAAACACTGGGGGGGGAGAGAGAGATAAACACTGGGGGGAGAGAGAGAGAAACACTGGGGGGAGAGAGAGACAGAGAAACACTGTGGGGAGAGAGAGAAACACTGGGGAGACAGAGAATCACTGGGGAGACAGAGAGAGAAACACAGGGGGGAGAGAGAGAGACAAACACTGGGGAGAGCGAGAGAGAGAAACAATGGGGGCAGAGGGAGAGTGAGAGTGAGATAAACACTGGGGGGAGAGAGCGAGAAACACTGGGGGGAGAGAGAGTGAAACACTGGAGGGAGAAAGAGAGAAACACTGGGGAGAGAGAGAGAAACACTGGGGGGAGATTGAGAGAAACATTGGAGGAATAGAGAGAGGGAGAGACACTGGGGGGAGAGACAGAGAGGAACAGTGGGGGAGGAGAGAGGGAGCGAGAGAAACACTGGAGGGAGAGAGAGAGAGAAGCACTGGGGGGAGAGAGAGATAGAAACACTGTGGGGAGAGAGAGAGAGAAACACTGGGGTGGAGAGAGAGAAACACTGGGGAGAGAGAGTGAGAGAGAGAGAGAAACACTGGGGGAGAGAGAGAGAAACACTGGGGGGAGAGAGTTAAACACAGGGGGGAGGGAGAGAGGGATATGGAGAATCACTGGGGGGAGAAAGAGATAGAGAGTAACACTGGGGGGAGAGAAGGA
This sequence comes from Heptranchias perlo, assembly GCF_035084215.1. Lineage (NCBI taxonomy): Eukaryota > Metazoa > Chordata > Chondrichthyes > Hexanchiformes > Hexanchidae > Heptranchias > Heptranchias perlo. Next base: position 203,808 of record NW_027139373.1, read on the forward strand.
GAGAAAGACCGGGTGAGAGAGGGAGAAACACTCGTGGGAGAGAAAGAGTGAGAGAAACACTGGGGGAAGAAAGAGAGAGAGAGAAACATTGGGGGAGAGAGAGAAACACTGGGGAGAGAGAGAGAGGAACACTGGTGGGGGGAGCGAGAGAGATAAACACTGGGGGGAGAGAGAGCGAGAAACACTGAGGGTAGAGAGAGAGAGAAACACTGTGGGGAGAGCGAGAAACACTGGCGAGAGAGAGAAACACTGGGGAGAGAGAGAGAGAAACACAGGGGCGAGAGAGAGAGAGAGACATTGGGGAGAGCGAGAGAGACTGAAACAATGGGGTGGAGAGGGGGAGAGAGAGAGAAACACTGGGGGGAGAGAGAGAGAGAAACACTGGGGGGATAGAGTTTAACACAGGGGGAGGTGAGAGGGCGAAACAGTGGGGGGAGAGAGAAAGAAACACTGTGGGGAGAGAGAGTGAAACACTGGAGGGATAGAGAGAGAGGATCACTGCGGAGAGAGAGAGAGAAACACTGATGTGAGAGAGAGAAACACAGGGGAGAGAGAGAGAGAAACACTGGGGGAGAGAGATAAATACTGGGGAGAGAAAGAGAGAGAGAAATACTTGGGGGGGAGAGAGAGCGAAACACTGGGGGAGAGAGGGACAAACACTGGTGGGAGAGAGAGAGAGACAGAGAAACAATGGGGTGAGAAAGAGAGAGAGAGAGAAACACTGGGGGAGAGAGAGAAACACTGGGGGTAGAGAGAGAGGGAGCGAGAAACACTGGGGGGAGAGAGAGATCGAAACACTGGGGGAGGAGAGAGAGAGGAACACTGGGGGGAGAGGGAGAGTGAGAGTGAGATAAACACTGGGGGGAGGGAGCCAGAAACACTGGGTGGAGAGAGAAACACTGGGGGAGAGAGAGAGAGAGAAACACTGTGGGGAGAGAGAGAAACAGTGGGGGGGGGGGGAGAGAGAGAAACACTGGGGAGAGAGAGAGAGAGAGAAACAATGGGGGGAGAGGGAGAGTGAGAGTGAGAGAAACACTGGGGGGAGAGAGAGAGAGAAACACTGTGGGAGAGAGAGAGAAACACTGGGGGGGGAGAGAGAGAAACACTGGGGAGAGCGAGAGAGTAAAACAATGGGGGGAGAGGGAGAGTGAGAGTGAGAGAAACACTGGGTGGAGAGAGCGAGAAACACTGGGGGGAGAGAGAGTGAAACACTGGAGGGAGAAAGAGAGAAACACTGGGGGGATAGATAGAAACACTGTGGGGAGATAGAGAGAAACACTGGAGGGATAGAGAGAGGGAGATACACTGGGGGGAGAGAGAGAGAGGAACAGTGGGGGAGCAGAGAGGGAGCGAGAGAAACACTGGGTGTAGAAAAAATAGAAACACTGGTGGAGGAGAGAGAGAGAGTGAAACACTGGAGGGATAGAGAGAGAGAAACACTGGGGGGAGATAGAGACAGTGAAACACTGGGGGGAGAGAGAGAGAGAAACACTGGGGGGAGAGAGAGAGAGAAACACCATGGCGAGAGTGAGAGAAACACTGGGGGGAGAGAGAGAGGAACACTGGGGTGAAGAGATAAAAACCGAGGGGAGAGAGAGAGAGAAACACTAAGGGTGGAGAGAGAGATTGAAACACTGGGGAAATCGAGAAACACTGGGGAGAGGGAGAAACACTGAAACAATGGGGGGAGAGGGAGAGAGAGAGTGAAACACTGTGGGGAGAGAGAGAGAAACACTGGGGGTTGAGGGAGAAACACTGGGGGGAGAGAGAGAGAAGCACTGGGGGAGGAGAGAGAGAGAAACACTGGGGGGAGAGAGAGAGAAACACTGGGGGGTAGAGAGAGAGAGAGAAACACTGTGGGGATAGAGTGACACACTGGGGAGACAGAGAAACACTGGGGAGAGAGAGAGAGAAACACAGGGGTGAGAGAGAGAGACAAACACTGGGGAGAGCGAGGGAGATAAACAATGGGCGGAGAGAACGAGAAACACTGGGGGGAGAGAGAGTGAAACACTGGAGGGAGAAAGAGAGAAACACTGGGGAGAGAGAGAGAAACACTGGGGGGAGATTGAGAGAAACATTGGAGGGATACAGAGAGGGAGAGACACTGGGGGGAGAGAGAGAGAGGAACAGTGGTGGAGGAGAGAGGGAGCGAGAGAAACACTGGAGGGAGAGAGAGAGAGAAACACTGGGGGGAGAGAGAGAGAGAAAAACACGGTGGGGAGAGAGAGAGAAACACTGGGGGGGAGAGAGAGAAACACTGGGGAGAGAGAGAGAGAGAGAGAAACACGGGGGGGGGAGAGAGTTAAGCACAGGGGCGGGGAGAGAGGGAGAAACAATGGGGGGAGAGAGAGAAAAACACTTGGGGGAGAGAGAGAAAAACACTGGGGGAGAGAGAGAGAGAAACACTGGGGGGAGGGAGAGAGGGATATGGAGAATCACTGGGGGGAGAAAGAGATAGAGAGTAACACTGGGGGGAGAGAAGGAGAGAAAGACCTGGTGAGAGAGCGAGAAACACTGGTGGGAGAGAAAGAGTGAGAGAAACACTGGGGGAAGAAAGAGAGAGAGAGCAACAGTGGGGGAGAGAGAGAAACACTGGGGAGAGAGAGAGAGGAACACAGGTGGGGGAAGAGAGAGAGATAAACACTGGAACGAGAGAGAGCGAGAAACACTGAGTGTAGAGAGAGAGAGAGAAACACTGTGGGGAGAGCGAGAAACACTGGGGAGAGAGAGAAACATTGGGGAGAGCGAGAGAGACTGAAACAATGAGGTGGAGAGGGAGAGAGAGAGAATCACTGGGGAGTGAGGGAGAAACACTGGGGGGAGAGTGAGAGAAGCACTGTGGGGAGGAAGAGAAACACTGGGGAGAGAGAGAGAGAGTAAAACTGGGGGGAGAGATTGAAACACAGCGGGGAGGAAAGAGGGAGAAACACTGGGGGGAGAGAGAGAGAAACACTGGGGGGCGAGAGAGTGAAACACTGGAGGGAGAGGTAGAGAAACACTGGGGAGTGAGAGAGAAACACTGTGGGGAGATAGAGAGAAACAATGGGGGGGGAGAGAGAGAGGAACAGTGGGGCAAGAGAGAGGGCGAGAGAGAAATACTGGGGGGAGAGAACGAGAAACACTGGGGTAAGAGAGAGAAACACTGGGCGAGAGAGTGAAACACTGGGGGAGAGAGAGAGAAACACAGGGACGAGAGAGAGAGAGAAACATTGGGGAGAGCGAGAGAGACTGAAACAATGGGGGGAGAGGGAGAGAGAGAGAGAAACACTGGGGGGTGAGGGAGAAACACTGGGGAGAGAGAGAGAGAGAAACACTGGGGGAGGAGAGAGAGAGAAACACTGGGGGGGAGAGAGAGATAAACACTGGGGGGAGAGAGAGAGAGAAACACTGGGGGAGAGAGAGACAGAGAAACACTGTGGGGAGAGAGAGAAACACTGGGGAGACAGAGAAACACTGGGGAGAGAGAGAGAAAGACAGTGGGAGAGAGAGTGAAACACTGGAGGGAGAAAGAGAGAAACACTGGGGAGAGAGAGAGAAACACTGGGGGGAGATTGACAGAAACATTGGAGGGATATAGAGAGGGAGAGACACTGGGGGGAGAGAGAGAGAGAGGAACAATGGGGGGAGAGGGAGAGTGAGAGTGAGATAAACACTGGGGGGAGAGAGCGAGAAACACTGGGGGGAGAGAGAGTGAAACACTGGAGGGAGAAAGAGAGAAACACTGGAGAGAGAGGGAGAGACACTGGGGGGAGAGAGAGAGAGGAACAGTGGGGGAGGAGAGAGGGAGCGAGAAAAACACTGGAGAGAGAGAGAGAGAGAAACACTGGGGGGAGAGAGAGAGAGAAACACTGTGGGGAGAGAGAGAGAAACACTGGGGGTGGGGAGAGAGAGAAACACTGGGGAGAGAGAGAGAGAGAGAGAGAGAAACACTGGGGGAGAGAGAGAGAAACACTGGGGGGAGAGAGTTAAACACAGGGGCGAGGAGAGAGGGAGAAACACTGGGGGGTGAGAGAGAGAAACACTTGGGGGAGAGAGAGAGAAAGACTGGGGGGAGGGAGAGAGGGATATGGAGAAACACTGGGGGGAGAAAGAGATATAGAGTAACATTGGGGGGAGAGAAGGAGAGAAAGACCCGGTGAGAGAGGGAGAAACACTGGTGGGAGAGAAAGAGTGAGAGAAACACTGGTGGGAGAAAGAGAGAGAGAGAAACAGTGGGTGAGAGAGAGAAACACTGGGGAGAGAGAGAGAGGAACACTGGGGTGAGAGAGATAAACACTGGGGGGGGGGGGGTAGAGAGAGAGAGAAACACTAAGGGTAGAGAGAGATTGTAACACTGTGGGGAGATCGAGAAACACTGGCGAGAGAGAGAAACACTGGAGAATGAGAGAGAGAAACACAGGGGCGAGAGAGAGAGAGAAAGATTGGGGAGAGCGAGAGAGACTGAAACAATGGGGGGAGAGGGAGAGAGAGAGAGAAACACTGGGGGAGAGAGAGAGAAACACTGGGGGTGAGGGAGAAACACTGGGTGGAGAGAGAGAGAAACACTGGGGGGAGAGAGTTAAACACAGCGGGGAGGAGAGAGGGAGAAACACTGGGGGAGGAGAGAGAGAGAAACACTGGGGGAGGAGAGAGAGAGAAACACTGGGGGGAGAGAGAGAGAGAAACACTGGGGGGAGAGAGAGAGAAAAACACCGTGGGGAGAGAGAGAAACACTGGGGAGAGCGAGAGAGAGAAACAATGAGGGGACAGGGAGAGTGAGGGTGAGAGAAACAATGGGGGGAGAGAGCGAGAAACACTGGGGGGAGAGAGAGTGAAACACTCGACGGAGAAAGAGAGAAACACTGGGGAGAGAGAGAGAAACACTGGGGGGAGATAGAGAGAAACACTGGAGGGATAGAGAGAGGGAGAGACACTGGGGGGAGAGAGAGAGAGGAACAGTGGGGGAGGAGAGAGGGAGCGAGAGAAACACTGGAGGGAGAGAGAGAGAAAGACTGGGGGGAGAGAGAGAGAAACACTGGGGGAGAGAGAGAGAGAAATACTGGGGGGAGGGAGAGAGGGATATTGAGAATCACTGGGGGGAGAAAGAGATAGAGAGTAACACAGGGGGGAGAGAAGGAGAGAAAGACCGGGTGAGAGAGGGAGAAACACTGGTGGGAGAGAAAAAGTGAAAGAAACACTGTGGGAAGAAAGAGAGAGAGAGAAACAGTGGGGGAGAGAGAGAAACACTGGGGAGAGAGAGAGAGGAACACTGGTGGGGGGGAGAGAGAGAGATAAACACTGGGGGGAGAGAGAGCGAGAAACACTGAGGGTAGAGAGAGAGACTCTGTGGGGAGAGCGAGAAACACTGGGGAGAGAGAGAAACACTGTGGAGAGAGAGAGAAACACAGGGGCGAGAGAGAGAGAGAAACATTGGGGAGAGCGAGAGAGAATGAAACAATTGGGGGAGAGGGAGAGAGAGAGAGAGAAACACTGGGGGGAGAGAGAGAGAAACACTGGGGGTGAGGGAGAAACACTGGGGGCAGAGTGAGAGAAACACTGTGGGGAGAAAGAGAAACACTGGGGAGAGAGAGAAACATTGGGGAGAGCGAGAGAGAGAGAAACAGTGGGGGGAGAGAGAGAGAGTAAAACTGGGGGGAGAGAGTTAAACACAGCGGGGAGGAGAGAGGGAGAAACACTGGGGGGAGAGAGAGAGAAACACGGGTGGGAGAGAGAGTGAAACACTGGAGGGAGAGGGAGAGAAACACTGCGGCGAGAGAGAGTAACACTGTGGGGAGATAGAGAGAAACAATGGGGGGAGAGAGAGACAGAGATACTGGGGGGAGAGAGAGAGAGGAACAGTGGGGGAGGAGAGAGGGAGAGAGAGAAATACTGGGTGGAGAGAAAGAGAAACACTGGGGTGAGAAAGAGAAACACTGGGGAGAGAGAGAGAAACACTGGGGGGTGGAGAGAAGAAACACTGGGGGGAGAGAAATAAACACTGGGGGGAGAAAGAGAGAGAGAAATACTTGGGGGGAGAGAGAGAGAAACACTGGGGGACAGAGGGAGAAACACTGGTGGGAGAGAGAGAGAGAGACAGAGAAACACTGGTGTGAGAAAGAGAGAAACACTGTGGGAGAGAGAGAAACACGGGGGGGAGAGAGAAACATTGGGGGGAGAGAGATAAGCACTGGGGGGAGAGAGAGAGAGAAACACTGGGGGGGGAGAGAGAGAGAAACACTGTGGGGAGAGAGAGAAACACTGGGGAGAGAGAGAAACACTGGGGAGAGAGAGAGAGAAACATTGGGGTGAGCGAGAGTGAGAAACAATGGGGGGAGAGGGAGAGTGAGAGTGAGAGAAACACTGGGGGGAGAGAGAGAGAAACACTGGGGGCAGAGAGAGTGAAATACTGGAGGGAGAAAGAGAGAAACACTGGGGAGGGAGAGAGAAACACTGGGGGGAGAGAGAGAGAGAAATAGTGAGGGTAGAGAGAGAGAAAAACACTGTGGGGAGAGCGAGAAACACTGGGGAGAGAGAGGAAAACTGGGGAGAGAGAGAGAGAAACACAGGGGCGAGAAAGAGAGAGAAACATTGGGGAGGGCGAGAGAGACAGAAAAAATGGGGGGAGTGGGAGAGAGAGAGAGTGAGAAACACGGGTGGGTGAGGGAGAATCACTGGGGGGAGAGAGAGAGAGACAGAGAAACACTGGGGTGAGAAAGAGAGAGAGAGAAACACTGGGGGAGAGAGAGAAACGCTGGGGGAGAGAGTGAAACACTGGGGGAGAGAGAGAGAAACACTGGGGGTAGAGAGAGAGGGAGAGAGAAAAACTGGGGGGAGAGAGAGAGAGATACACTGGGGGATGAGAGAGTGAGAGAAACACTGTGGGGAGAGAGAGAAACACTGGGGAGAGAGAGAAACACTGGGGAGATAGAGAGAGAAACACAGGGGGGAGAGAGAGAGAGAAACCCTGGGGAGAGCGAGAGAGAGAAACAATGGGGGGAGAGGGAGAGTGAGAGTGAGAGAAACACTGGGGGAGAGAGCGAGAAACACTGGGGGGAGAGAGAGTGAAACACTGGAGGGAGAAATAGAGATACACTGGGTGGAGATAGAGAGAAACACTGGAGGGAGAGAGAGAGGGAGAGACACTGAGTGAGAGAGAGAGAGGAACAGTGGGGGAGGATAGAGAGAGAGTGAAACACTGGAGGGATAGTGAGAGAGAAACACTGGGGGGAGATAGAGAGAGTGAAACACTGGGGGGAGAAAGAGAGAGAAACACTGGGGGGAGAGAGAGAGAGAGAGAAACTGTGGGGAGAGAGAGAGAAACACTGGGGGAGAGAGAGAGAAACACTGGGGGAGAAAGATACAAACACTGGGGGGAGAGAGGTAAACACAGGGGCGAGGAGAGAGGGAGAAACACTGGGGGGAGAGAGAGATGAAGAGAGAAACACTGGGGGGAGAGAGAGGGAGAAACACTGGGGGGAGAGAGAGAGATGAACACTGGGGGGAGAGAGAGAGAAACACTGGGGGAGAGAGAGAGAGAAACACTGGGGGGATGGAGAGAGTGATATGGAGAAACACTGTGGGAGAAAGAGATAGAGATAAACACTGTGGGGAGAGAAGTAGAGAAAGACCGGGTGAGAGAGGGAGAAACACTGGTGGGAGAGAAAGAGTGAGAGAAACACTGGGGGGATAAAGAGAGAGAGAAACAGTGGGGTGAGCGAGAGTGAGAAACAATGGGGGGAGAGGGAGAGTGAGAGTGAGAGAAACACTGGGGGGAGAGAGAGAGAAACACTGGGGGCAGAGAGAGTGAAATACTGGAGGGAGAAAGAGATAAACACTGGGGAGGGAGTGAGAAACACTGGGGGGAGAGAGAGAAATAGTGAGGGTAGAGAGAGAGAAAAAAACACTGTGTGGAGAGCGAGAAACACGGGGGAGAGAGAGGAAAACTGGGGAGAGAGAGAGAGAAACACAGGGGCGAGAGAGAGAGAGAAACATTGGGGAGGGCGAGAGAGACAGAAACAATGCGGGGAGTGGGAGAGAGAGAGAGTGAGAAACACGGGTGGGTGAGGGAGAATCACTGGGGGGGAGAGAGAGAGAGAGACAGAGAAACACAGGGGTGAGAAAGAGAGAGAGAGAAACAGTGGGGGAGAGAGAGAAACGGTGGGGGAGAGAGTGAAACACTGGGGGAGAGAGAGAGAAACACTGGGGGTCGAGAGAGAGGGAGAGAGAAACACTGGGGGGAGAGAGAGAAACACTGGGGGAGGAGAGCGCGAGATAAACACTGTGGGGAGAGAGAGAAACACTGGGGAGAGAGAGAAACACTGGGGAGATAGAGAGAGAAACACAGGGGGGAGAGAGAGAGAGAAAGCCTGGGGAGAGCGAGAGAGAGAAACAATGGGGGGAGAGGGAGAGTGAGAGTGAGAGAAACACTGGGGGAGAGAGCGAGAAACACTGTGGGGAGAGAGAGTGAAACACTGGAGGGAGAAAGAGAGAAACACTGGCGGGAGATATAGAGAAACACTGGAGGGAGAGAGAGAGGGAGAGAAACTGAGGGAGAGAGAGAGAGGAACAGTGGGGGAGGAGAGAGGGAGCGAGAGAAACACTGGGGAGAGAAAAAGAGTGAAACACTGGTGGAGGAGAGAGAGAGTGAAACACTGGAGGGATAGAGAGAGAGAAATACTGGGGGGAGATAGAGAGAGTGAAACACTGGGGGGAGAAAGAGAGAGAAACAATGGGGGGAGAGAGAGAGAGAGAAAAACTGTGGGGAGAGAGAGAGAAACACTGGGGGGGGGGGAGAGAGAGAAACACTGGGGAGAGAGAGAGAGAGAGAAACACTGGGGGAGAGAGAGACAAACACTGGGGGAGAGAGGTAAACACAGGGGCGAGGAGAGAGGGAGAAACACTGGGGGGAGAGAGAGAGAAACACTTGGGGGAGAGAGAGAGAAACAATGGGGGAGAGAGAGAGAGAAACACTGGGGGCGGGAGAGAGTGATAAGGAGAAACACTGTGGGAGAAATGAATAGAGAGAAACACTGTGGGGAGAGAAGGAGAGAAAGACCGGGTGAGAGAGGGAGAAACACTGGTGGGAGAGAAAGAGTGAGAGAAACACTGGGGGAAGAAAGAGAGAGAGAAACAGTGGGGGAGAGAGAGAAACACTGGGGAGAGAGAGAGAGGAACATGGGGGTGAGAGAGATAAACACTGGGGGGAGAGAGAGAGAGAAACACTTAGGGTAGAGAGAGAGAGAGAGAAACACTGTGGGGAGAGCGAGAAACACTGGGGAGAGAGAGAAACATTGGGAAGAGAGAGAAACATTGGGAAGAGAGAGAGACAAACACAGGGGCGAGAGAGAGAGAAACATTGGGGAGAGCGAGAGAGACTGAAATAATGGGGGGAGAGGGAGAGAGAGAGAGAGAAACACTGGGGGGAGAGAGAGGGAGAAACACTGCGGGGTGAGGGAAAAACACTGGGGGAGAGAGAGAAACACTGTGGGGAGAGAGAGAACACTGGGGAGAGAGAGAAACATTGGGGAGAGCGAGAGAGTGAGAAACACTGTGGGGAGAGAGTTAAACACAGCGGGGAGGAGAGAGGGAGAAACACTGGGGGGAGAGAGAGTGAAACACTGGAGGGAGAGGGAGAGAAACACTGGGGAGAGAGAGAGAAACACTGTGGGGAGATAGAGAGAAACAATGGGGAGAGAGAGAGAGACACTGGGGGGAGAGAGAGAGAGGAACAGTGGGGGAGGAGAGAGGGAGAGAGAGAAATACTGGGGGGAGGGAAAGAGAAACACTGGGGTGAGAGAGAGAAACACTGGGGAGAGAGAGAGAGAAACACTGGGGGGTGGAGAGAGAGAAACACTGGGGGGAGAGTGATAAACACAGCGGGGAGGAGAGAGGGAGAAACACTTGGGGGTGAGAGAGCTCAACGCTGGGGGAGAGAGTTAAACACTGGGGGAGAGAGAGAAACACTGTGGGGAGAGACAGAAACACTGGGGAGAGAGAGAAACACTGGGGAGAGAGAGAGAGCAACACAGGGGGGAGAGAGAGAAAGAAACACATTGGAGAGCGAGAGAGAAAAACAGTGGGGGAGAGGGAGAGTGAGAGTGATAGAAACACAGGGGGGAGAGAGAGAGATACACTGGAGGGAGAGAGAGTGAAACACTGGAGGGAGAAAGAGAGAAACACTGGGGAGGGAGAGAGAAACACTGGGGGGAGAGAGAGAGAGAAACACTGGGGGAGGAGAGAGAGAGAAACACTGGGGGAGGAGAGAGAGAAACACTGGGGGGGAGAGAGAGAGATAAACACTGGGGGGAGTGAGAGAGAGAAACGCTGGGGGGAGAGAGAGAGAGAGAAACACTGTGGGGAGAGCGAGAAACACTGGGGAGAGAGAGAAACACTGGGGAGAGAGAGAGAGAGAAACACAGATGCGAGAGAGAGAAACATTGGGGAGAACGCAAGAGACAGAAACAATGGGGGGAGAGGGAGAGAGAGAGAGAAACATTGGGGGGAGAGAGAGAGTGAGAAACACTGGGGGATGAGGGAGAATCACTGGGGGGAGAGAGAGAGAAACACTGTGGGGAGGGAGAGAGAGAAACACTGGGGAGAGCGAGAGAGAGAAACAGTGGGGGAAGAGGGACAGAGAAATACTGGGGGTGAGAGAGCGAAACGCTGGGGGAGAGAGTGAAACAATGGGGGAGAGAGAGAAGCACCGGGGGTAGAGAGAGAAACACTGGGGGTAGAGAGAGAGGGAGAGAGAAACAATGTGGGGAGAGACAGAAACACTGTGGAGAGAGAGAAACACTGGGGAGAGAGAGAGAGAAACACAGGGGGGAGAGAGAGAGAGAAACACTGGGGAGAGCGAGAGAGAGAAACAGTGGGGGAAGAGGGAGAGTGAGAGAGAGAGAAACACAGGGGGGAGTGAGAGAGAAACACTGGGGGGAGAGAGAGTGAAACACTGGGGGGAGAGAGAGTGAAACACTGGAGGGAGAGGGAGAGGGAGAGAAACACTGGGGGGAGAAAGAGAGAGGAACAGTGGGGGAGGAGAGAGGGAGAGAGATAAATACTGGGGGGAGTGAAAGAGACACACTGGGGTGAGAGAGAGAAACACTGGGGAGAGAGAGAGAGAAATACTGTTGGGAGAGAGAGAGAGAGACAGAGAAACACTGGGGTGAGAAAGAGTGAGAGAGAAACACTGGGGGGAGAGAGAGAAACACTGCGGGGAGGAGAGAGAGAGAAACACTGGGGGGTGAGAGAGCTAAACGCTGGGGGAGAGAGTGAAACACTGTGGGGAGAGCGAGAAACACTGGGGAGAGAGAGAAACACTGGGAAGAGAGAGAGACAAACACAGGGGCGAGAGAGAGAGAAACATTGGGGAGAGCGAGAGAGACTGAAATAATGGGGGGAGAGGGAGAGAGAGAGAGAGAGAAACACTGTGGGGAGAGAGAGAACACTGGGGAGAGAGAGAAACACCGGGGGAAGGAGAGAGAGAGAAACACTGGGGGGTGAGAGAGAGAAACGCTGGGGGAGAGAGTGAAACACTGGGTTAGAGAGAGAAACACGGGGTGGGGGGAGAGAGAGGGAGAGAGAAACACTGGGGGGAGAGAGAGAGAGAAACACTGCGGGAGGAGAGAGAGAAACACTGGGGGGAGAGAGAGAGAGAAACACTGGGGGAGGAGAGAGAGAAACACTGGGGGGAGAGAAAGCGATAAACACTGGGGTGAGAGAGAGAGAGAAACACTGGGGGGAGGAGAGGAGAAAGACTGGGGGGAGACAGAGAGACAGAAACACTGAGGGTAGAGAGAGAGAGAAACACTGTGGGGAGAGCGAGAAACACTGGGGAGAGAGAGAAACACTGGTGAGAGACAGAGAGATACACAGGGGGAGAGAGAGAGAGAAACAATGGGGAGAGCGAGAGAGTCAGAAACAATGGGGGTGGAGGGAGAGAGAGATAGAGATACATTGTGGGGAGAGAGATAGAGAGAAACACTTGGGGGTGAGGGAGAAACACGGGGGGGGGGGAGAGAGAGATAAACACGAGGAGGAGAGAGAGAGAAACACTGGGGGGAGAGAGAGAGATAAATACTGGTGGGTGAGGTTAGAAACACTGGGGGGAGAGAGAGAAACACTGGGGGGAGAGAGAGTGAAACACTGGATGGAGAGGGAGAGAAACACTGGGGACAGAGATAGAAACACTGGGGGGAAATTGACAGATACTGGGGTGAGAGAGAGAAACACTGGGTAGAGAGAGAGAGAGAAACACTGGGGGGAGAGAGATAAACACTGGGTGGAGAGAGAGAGAGAAACACTGGGTGGAGGAGAGAGAGAGAAACACTGGGGGGTGGAGAGAGAGATAAACACTGGGGGAGAGATTTAAACACTGGGGGAGAGATTTAAACACTGGGGGAGAGAGGGAGAAACACTGGTGGGAGAGAGTGAGAGAGAGAGACAGAGAAACACTGCGGGGAGAGAGCGAGATAAACACTGGGAGGAGAGAGAGAGAGAAACACTGGTGGGAGAGGGAGAGAGAGAAATACTGTGGGGAGAGAGACTGAAAAACAGTGGGGGGAGAGAGAGAGAGAAACACTGGGGAGAGCGAGAGAGAGAAACACTGGGTGGAGAGAGAGAGAAACACAGGAGGGAGAAAGAGAGAAACACTGGCGAGAGAGAGAGAAACACTGGGGGGAGATAGAGAGAAACACTGGAGGGAGAGAGAGAGGGAGAGACACTGTGGGGAGAGAGACAGAGGAACAGTGGGGGAGGAGAGAGGGAGCGAGAGAAACACTGGGGGGAGAAAAAGAGAGAAACACTGCTGGAGGAGAGAAAGAGAGTGAAACACGGGAAGGTTAGAGAGAGAGAAACACTGGAGGGAGATAGAGAGAGTGAAACACTGGGTGGAGAGAGAGAGAAACACTGGTGGAGGAGAGAAAGAGAGTGAAACACTGGAAGGATAGAGAGAGAGAAACACTGGGGGGAGAGAGAGAGAGAAACACTGGGGGGAGAGAGAGAAACACTGGGGGAGAGAGAGAGAAACACTGGGGGAGAGAGAGAGAAACACTGGGGGAGACAGAGAGTGAAACACTGGGGGGAGGGAGAGATGGATATGGAGAAACACTGGGGGGAGAACGAGACACTGAGAAACACTGGGGGGAGAGGAGGAGTGAGAGAAACACTGGGGGGAGAACGAGAGAGAGATAAACAGTGGGGGAGAGAGGGAGAAACACTGAGGCGAGAGAGAGAAACACTGGGGGGAGAGAGAGAGAAACACTGAAGGGAGAGAGAAACACTGGGGAGAGAGAGAGAAACACTGGGGGGAGAGAGTGAGAAACACTGGGGAGAGAGAGAGAGAGAGACACTGGGGGAGAGAGAGAGATGAACACTGGGGGAGGAGAGAGAGAGAGAAACACTGGGGTGAGTGAGAGAAAGACTGGTGGTAGAGAGAGAAACACTGAGGGGAGAGAGAGAATACTGGAGGGAGAGAGAGAGAAACACTGGGGGGAGAGAGAGAAACACTGGAGGGAGAGAGAGGGAGAGACACTGGGGGGAGATAAAGAGAGAAACACTGGTGGAGGAGAGAGAGAGATTGTGAAACACTGGAGGGATAGAGAGAGAGAAACACTGGAGGGAGATAGAGAGAGTGAAACACAGGGGGGAGAGCGAGAGAGAAACACTGGGGGGAGAGAGAGAGAAAAACTAGTGGGAGAGAGAGAGACACTGGGGGAGAAATAGAGAGAGAGAAACACTGGGGTGAGAGACAGAGTGAAACGTTGGGGGGAGAGTGAGAGGGAGAAACACTGTGCGGAGAGAGAGAGAAACACTGGGGGGAGAGAGAGAAACACTGGGGAGAGAGAGAGAGAAACACTGGGGGGAGAAAGTGAGAGACACTGGGGGGAGAGAGAGAGGAACAGTGGGGGAGGAGAGAGGGAGAGAGAGAAACACTGGGGGGAGAGATTTAAACACAAGGGGGAGGAGAGAGGTAGAAACACTGGGGGGAGAGAGAGTGAAACACTGGGGGGAGAGAGAGTGAAACACTGGAGGGAGAGGGAGATAAACACTGGGGAGAGAGAGAGAAGCACTGTGGGAGATAGAGTGAAACAATGGGGAGATAGAGAGAGAGAGACACTGGGGGAGAGAGATAGAGGAACAGTGGGGGAGGAGAGAGGGAAAGGGAGAAACACTGGGGGGAGAGAAAGAGAGAAACACTAGAAGAGGAGAGAGAGAGTGAAACACTGGAGGGATAGAGAGAGAGGAACACTGGGGGGAGAGAGAGAGAGAGACTGGGGTGAGAGAGAGAAACACTGGGGAGAGAGAGAGAGAGAAGCACTGGGGGGTGGAGAGAGAGAAACACTGGGGGAGAGAGATAAACACTGGGGAGAGAAAGAGAGAGAGAAATACTTGGAGGGGAGAGAGAGCGAAACACTGGGGGAGAGAGGGAGAAACACTGGTGGGATAGAGAGAGAGAGAGACAGAGAAACACTGGGGTAAGAAAGAGAGAGAGAGAAACACTGGGCGAGAGAGAGAAACACTGGGGGGCAGAGAAACACTGGGGGAGGAGAGTGAGAGAAACTCTGGGCGGTAAGAGAGAGAAACACTGTGGGTAGAGAGAGGGAGAGAGAAACACTGGGGGGAGAGAGAGAGAGAAACACTGGGGGAGGAGAGAGAGAGAAACAGTGGGGGAGGTAGAGAGATAAACACTGGTGGGAGAGAGAGATAAACACTGGGGGGAGACAGAGAGAGAAACACTAGGGGGAGAGATAGAGAGAAAAACACTGGGGGGAGAGAGTGAGAGAAACACTGGGGGGAGAGAGAGAGAGAAACACTGTGGGGAGAGAGAGAAACACTGGGGAGAGAGAGAAACACTGGGGAGAGAGAGAGAGAAACACAGGGGGGAGAGAGAGAGAGAAACACTGGGGAGAGCGAGAGAGACAAACAATGGGGGGAGAGGGAGAGTGAGATTGAGCGAAACAGTGGGGGGAGAGACCGAGAAACACTGGGGGGAGAGAGAGAAACACTGGGGAGAGAGAGACATTCGGGAGAGCGAGCGAGAGAGAAATACTGGGGGGAGAGAGAGAGAGAGAAACACTGGGGGGAGAGGTTAAACACAGGGGGGAGGAGAGAGGGAGAAACACTGGGGGAGAGAGAGAGAAACTCTGGGGGGAGAGAGAGTGAAAGACTGGAAGGAGAGGGAGAGAAACACTGGGGAGAGAAAGACATTCGGGAGAGCGAGCGAGAGAGAAATACTGGGGGGAGAGTGAGAGAAACACTGGGGGAGAGAGAGTTAAACACAGGGTGGAGGAGAGAGGGAGAAACACTGGGGGGAGAGAGAGTGAAACACTGGAGGGAGAGGGAGAGAAACACTGGGGAGACAGAGAGAGAAACACTGGGGAGCGAGAGAGAAACACTGGGGAGCGAGAGAGAAACACTGGGGGGAGAGAGTGAGAAACATTGGGGGGAGAGAGAGAGAGACACACTGGGGGGAGAGAGATAAACACTGGTGGGAGAGAAAGAGAGAAACACTGGGAGAGGAGAGAAAGTGAAACACTGGAGGGATAGAGAGAGAGGAACACTGGGTGGAGAGAGAGATAGAGAAACACTGCGGGGTGAGGGAGAATCACTGGGGGGAGAGAGAGAGAAACACTGTGGGTAGAGTGAGAAACACTGGGGAGAGAGAGACATTCGGGAGAGCGAGAGAGAGAGAAAAACTGGGGGGAGAGAGAGAGAGAAACACTGGGGGGAGAGAGTTAAACACAGGGGGGAGGAGAGAGGGAGAAACACTGGGGGGAGAGAGAGAGAAACACTGGGGGAGAGAGAGAGAAACACTGGGGGAGACAGAGAGAGAAACACTGGGGAGAGAGAGAGAAACACTGGGGGGAGAGAGTGAGAAACATTGGGGGGAGAGAGAGAGACACACACTGGGGGAGAGAGAGAGATGAACTCTGGGGGAGGAGAGAGCGAGAGAGAGAAACACTGGGGTGAGAGAGATACACTGGCCGTAGAGAGAGAAACACTGAGGGGAGAGAGAGAATACTGGAGGTCGATAGAGCAAACACTGGGGGGAGAGAGAGAAACACTGTAGGGAGAGAGAGAGGGAGAGACACTGGGGGGAGAAAAAGAGAGAAACACTGGTGGAGGAGAGAGAGAGATAGTGAAACACAGGGGGGAGAGAGAGAGAAAAACACTGGGGAGAGCGAGAGAGACAAACAATGGGGGGAGAGGGAGAGTGAGAGTGAGCGAAACAGTGGGGGGAGAGAGATAAACACTGGTGGGAGAGAAAGAGAGAAACACTGGGAGAGGAGAGAGAGTGAAACACTGGAGGGATAGAGAGAGAGGAACACTGGGGGAGGAGAGAGGGAGAGAGATAAATACTGGGGGGAGTGAAAGAGACACACTGGGGTGAGAGAGAGAAACACTGGGGAGAGAGAGAGAGAAATACTGTTGGGAGAGAGAGAGAGAGACAGAGAAACACTGGGGTGAGAAAGAGTGAGAGAGAAACACTGGGGGGAGAGAGAGAAACACTGCGGGGAGGAGAGAGAGAGAAACACTGGGGGGTGAGAGAGCTAAACGCTGGGGGAGAGAGTGAAACACTGTGGGGAGAGCGAGAAACACTGGGGAGAGAGAGAAACACTGGGAAGAGAGAGAGACAAACACAGGGGCGAGAGAGAGAGAAACATTGGGGAGAGCGAGAGAGACTGAAATAATGGGGGGAGAGGGAGAGAGAGAGAGAGAGAAACACTGTGGGGAGAGAGAGAACACTGGGGAGAGAGAGAAACACCGGGGGAAGGAGAGAGAGAGAAACACTGGGGGGTGAGAGAGAGAAACGCTGGGGGAGAGAGTGAAACACTGGGTTAGAGAGAGAAACACGGGGTGGGGGGAGAGAGAGGGAGAGAGAAACACTGGGGGGAGAGAGAGAGAGAAACACTGCGGGAGGAGAGAGAGAAACACTGGGGGGAGAGAGAGAGAGAAACACTGGGGGAGGAGAGAGAGAAACACTGGGGGGAGAGAAAGCGATAAACACTGGGGTGAGAGAGAGAGAGAAACACTGGGGGGAGGAGAGGAGAAAGACTGGGGGGAGACAGAGAGACAGAAACACTGAGGGGAGAGAGAGAGAGAAACACTGTGGGGAGAGCGAGAAACACTGGGGAGAGAGAGAAACACTGGTGAGAGACAGAGAGATACACAGGGGGAGAGAGAGAGAGAAACAATGGGGAGAGCGAGAGAGTCAGAAACAATGGGGGTGGAGGGAGAGAGAGATAGAGATACATTGTGGGGAGAGAGATAGAGAGAAACACTTGGGGGTGAGGGAGAAACACGGGGGGGGGGGGAGAGAGATAAACACGAGGAGGAGAGAGAGAGAAACACTGGGGGGAGAGAGAGAGATAAATACTGGTGGGTGAGGTTAGAAACACTGGGGGGAGAGAGAGAAACACTGGGGGGAGAGAGAGTGAAACACTGGATGGAGAGGGAGAGAAACACTGGGGACAGAGATAGAAACACTGGGGGGAAATTGACAGATACTGGGGTGAGAGAGAGAAACACTGGGTAGAGAGAGAGAGAGAAACACTGGGGGGAGAGAGATAAACACTGGGTGGAGAGAGAGAGAGAAACACTGGGTGGAGGAGAGAGAGAGAAACACTGGGGGGTGGAGAGAGAGATAAACACTGGGGGAGAGATTTAAACACTGGGGGAGAGAGGGAGAAACACTGGTGGGAGAGAGTGAGAGAGAGAGACAGAGAAACACTGCGGGGAGAGAGCGAGATAAACACTGGGAGGAGAGAGAGAGAGAAACACTGGTGGGAGAGGGAGAGAGAGAAATACTGTGGGGAGAGAGACTGAAAAACAGTGGGGGGGAGAGAGAGAGAGAAACACTGGGGAGAGCGAGAGAGAGAAACACTGGGTGGAGAGAGAGAGAAACACAGGAGGGAGAAAGAGAGAAACACTGGCGAGAGAGAGAGAAACACTGGGGGGAGATAGAGAGAAACACTGGAGGGAGAGAGAGAGGGAGAGACACTGTGGGGAGAGAGACAGAGGAACAGTGGGGGAGGAGAGAGGGAGCGAGAGAAACACTGGGGGGAGAAAAAGAGAGAAACACTGCTGGAGGAGAGAAAGAGAGTGAAACACGGGAAGGTTAGAGAGAGAGAAACACTGGAGGGAGATAGAGAGAGTGAAACACTGGGTGGAGAGAGAGAGAAACACTGGTGGAGGAGAGAAAGAGAGTGAAACACTGGAAGGATAGAGAGAGAGAAACACTGGGGGGAGAGAGAGAGAGAAACACTGGGGGGAGAGAGAGAAACACTGGGGGAGAGAGAGAGAAACACTGGGGGAGAGAGAGAGAAACACTGGGGGAGACAGAGAGTGAAACACTGGGGGGAGGGAGAGATGGATATGGAGAAACACTGGGGGGAGAACGAGACACTGAGAAACACTGGGGGGAGAGGAGGAGTGAGATAAACACTGGGGGGAGAACGAGAGAGAGATAAACAGTGGGGGAGAGAGGGAGAAACACTGAGGCGAGAGAGAGAAACACTGGGGGGAGAGAGAGAGAAACACTGAAGGGAGAGAGAGAGAAACACTGGGGAGAGAGAGAGAAACACTGGGGGGAGAGAGTGAGAAACACTGGGGGGAGAGAGTGAGAAACACTGGGGAGAGAGAGAGAGAGACACTGGGGGAGAGAGAGAGATGAACACTGGGGGAGGAGAGAGAGAGAGAAACACTGGGGTGAGTGAGAGAAAGACTGGTGGTAGAGAGAGAAACACTGAGGGGAGAGAGAGAATACTGGAGGGAGAGAGAGAGAAACACTGGGGGGGGAGAGAGAGAAACACTGGAGGGAGAGAGAGGGAGAGACACTGGGGGGAGATAAAGAGAGAAACACTGGTGGAGGAGAGAGAGAGATTGTGAAACACTGGAGGGATAGAGAGAGAGAAACACTGGAGGGAGATAGAGAGAGTGAAACACAGGGGGGAGAGCGAGAGAGAAACACTGGGGGGAGAGAGAGAGAAAAACTAGTGGGAGAGAGAGAGAGAGACACTGGGGGAGAAATAGAGAGAGAGAAACACTGGGGTGAGAGACAGAGTGAAACGTTGGGGGGAGAGTGAGAGGGAGAAACACTGTGCGGAGAGAGAGAGAAACACTGGGGGGAGAGAGAGAAACACTGGGGAGAGAGAGAGAGAAACACTGGGGGGAGAAAGTGAGAGACACTGGGGGGAGAGAGAGAGGAACAGTGGGGGAGGAGAGAGGGAGAGAGAGAAACACTGGGGGGAGAGATTTAAACACAAGGGGGAGGAGAGAGGTAGAAACACTGGGGGGAGAGAGAGTGAAACACTGGGGGGAGAGAGAGTGAAACACTGGAGGGAGAGGGAGATAAACACTGGGGAGAGAGAGAGAAGCACTGTGGGAGATAGAGTGAAACAATGGGGGGATAGAGAGAGAGTGACACTGGGGGAGAGAGATAGAGGAACAGTGGGGGAGGAGAGAGGGAAAGGGAGAAACACTGGGGGGAGAGAAAGAGAGAAACACTAGAAGAGGAGAGAGAGAGTGAAACACTGGAGGGATAGAGAGAGAGGAACACTGGGGGGAGAGAGAGAGAGAGACTGGGGTGAGAGAGAGAAACACTGGGGAGAGAGAGAGAGAGAAGCACTGGGGGGTGGAGAGAGAGAAACACTGGGGGAGAGAGATAAACACTGGGGAGAGAAAGAGAGAGAGAAATACTTGGAGGGGAGAGAGAGCGAAACACTGGGGGAGAGAGGGAGAAACACTGGTGGGATAGAGAGAGAGAGAGACAGAGAAACACTGGGGTAAGAAAGAGAGAGAGAGAAACACTGGGCGAGAGAGAGAAACACTGGGGGGCAGAGAAACACTGGGGGAGGAGAGTGAGAGAAACTCTGGGCGGTAAGAGAGAGAAACACTGTGGGTAGAGAGAGGGAGAGAGAAACACTGGGGGGAGAGAGAGAGAGAAACACTGGGGGAGGAGAGAGAGAGAAACAGTGGGGGAGGTAGAGAGATAAACACTGGTGGGAGAGAGAGATAAACACTGGGGGGAGACAGAGAGAGAAACACTAGGGGGAGAGATAGAGAGAAAAACACTGGGGGGAGAGAGTGAGAGAAACACTGGGGGGAGAGAGAGAGAGAAACACTGTGGGGAGAGAGAGAAACACTGGGGAGAGAGAGAAACACTGGGGAGAGAGAGAGAGAAACACAGGGGGGAGAGAGAGAGAGAAACACTGGGGAGAGCGAGAGAGACAAACAATGGGGGGAGAGGGAGAGTGAGATTGAGCGAAACAGTGGGGGGAGAGACCGAGAAACACTGGGGGGAGAGAGAGAAACACTGGGGAGAGAGAGACATTCGGGAGAGCGAGCGAGAGAGAAATACTGGGGGGAGAGAGAGAGAGAGAAACACTGGGGGGAGAGGTTAAACACAGGGGGGAGGAGAGAGGGAGAAACACTGGGGGAGAGAGAGAGAAACTCTGGGGGGAGAGAGAGTGAAAGACTGGAAGGAGAGGGAGAGAAACACTGGGGAGAGAAAGACATTCGGGAGAGCGAGCGAGAGAGAAATACTGGGGGGAGAGTGAGAGAAACACTGGGGGAGAGAGAGTTAAACACAGGGTGGAGGAGAGAGGGAGAAACACTGGGGGGAGAGAGAGTGAAACACTGGAGGGAGAGGGAGAGAAACACTGGGGAGACAGAGAGAGAAACACTGGGGAGCGAGAGAGAAACACTGGGGGGAGAGAGTGAGAAACATTGGGGGGAGAGAGAGAGAGACACACTGGGGGGAGAGAGATAAACACTGGTGGGAGAGAAAGAGAGAAACACTGGGAGAGGAGAGAAAGTGAAACACTGGAGGGATAGAGAGAGAGGAACACTGGGTGGAGAGAGAGATAGAGAAACACTGCGGGGTGAGGGAGAATCACTGGGGGGAGAGAGAGAGAAACACTGTGGGGAGAGTGAGAAACACTGGGGAGAGAGAGACATTCGGGAGAGCGAGAGAGAGAGAAAAACTGGGGGGAGAGAGAGAGAGAAACACTGGGGGGAGAGAGTTAAACACAGGGGGGAGGAGAGAGGGAGAAACACTGGGGGGAGAGAGAGAGAAACACTGGGGGAGAGAGAGAGAAACACTGGGGGAGACAGAGAGAGAAACACTGGGGAGAGAGAGAGAAACACTGGGGGGAGAGAGTGAGAAACATTGGGGGGAGAGAGAGAGACACACACTGGGGGAGAGAGAGAGATGAACTCTGGGGGAGGAGAGAGCGAGAGAGAGAAACACTGGGGTGAGAGAGATACACTGGCCGTAGAGAGAGAAACACTGAGGGGAGAGAGAGAATACTGGAGGTCGATAGAGCAAACACTGGGGGGAGAGAGAGAAACACTGTAGGGAGAGAGAGAGGGAGAGACACTGGGGGGAGAAAAAGAGAGAAACACTGGTGGAGGAGAGAGAGAGATAGTGAAACACAGGGGGGAGAGAGAGAGAAAAACACTGGGGAGAGCGAGAGAGACAAACAATGGGGGGAGAGGGAGAGTGAGAGTGAGCGAAACAGTGGGGGGAGAGAGATAAACACTGGTGGGATAGAAAGAGAGAAACACTGGGAGAGGAGAGAGAGTGAAACACTGGAGGGATAGAGAGAGAGGAACACTGGGGGGAGAGAGAGAGAAACAATGGGGTGAGAGAGAGAAACACTGGGGAGAGAGAGAGATAGAGAAACACTGCGGTGTGAGGGAGAATCACTGGGGGGAGAGAGAGAGAAACACTGTGGGGAGAGTGAGAAACACTGGGGAGAGAGAGACATTCGGGAGAGCGAGAGAGAGAGAAAAACTGGGGGGAGAGAGGGAGAGAAACACTGGGGGGAGAGAGTTAAACACAGGGGGGAGGAGAGAGGGAGAAACACTGGGGGGAGAGAGAGAGAAACACTGGGGGGAGAGAGAGAGAAACACTGGGGGAGAGAGAGAGAAACACTGGGGGAGAGAGAGAGAAACACTGGGGGAGACAGAGAGAAAAACACTGGGGAGAGAGAGAGAAACACTGGGGGGAGAGAGTGAGAAACATTGGGGGGAGAGAGAGAGAAACATTGGGGGGAGAGAGAGAGACACACACTGGGGGAGAGAGAGAGATGAACACTGGGGGAGGAGAGAGCGAGAGAGAGAAACACTGGGGTGAGAGAGATACACTGGCCGTAGAGAGAGAAACACTGAGGGGAGAGAGAGAATACTGGAGGAAGATAGAGCAAACACTGGGGGGAGAGAGACAGAGACACTGTAGGGAGAGAGAGAGGGAGAGACACTGGGGGGAGAAAAAGAGAGAAACACTGGTGGAGGAGAGAGAGAGATAGTGAAACACTGGAGGGACAGAGAGAGAGAAACACTGGAGGGAGATAGAGAGAGTGAAACACTGGGGGGAGAGCGAGAGAGAAACACTGGGGGGAGAGAGAGAGAAAAACTGGTGGGAGAGAGAGAGAGAGAAAAACACTGGGGGAGAAATAGAGAGAGAGAAACACTGGGGTGAGAGACAGAGTGAAACATTGTGGGGAGAGTGAGAGGGAGAAACACTGTTCGGAGAGAGAGAGAAACATTGGGGGGGGGGGAGAGAGAGAAACACTGGGGAGAGTGAGAGAGAGAAACACTGGGGGGAGAGAGTGAGAGACACTGGGGGGAGAGAGAGAGAGGAACAGTGGGGGAGGAGAGAGGGAGAGAGAGAAACACTGGTGGGAGAGAAAGAGAGAAACACTGGGAGAGGAGAGAGAGAGTGAAACACTGGAGGGATAGAGAGAGAGGAACACTGGGGGGAGAGAGAGTGAAACACTGTGGTGAGAGAGAGTGAAACACTGTGGTGAGAGAGAGAAACACTGGGGGGAGAGAGAGAGAGAGAGAGAAACACTGCTGGGTGAGGGAGAATCACTGGGGAGAGAGAGAGAAACACTGTGGGGCGAGAGAGAAACACTGGGGAGAGAGAGACATTCGGGAGAGCGAGAGAGAGAGAAACACTGGGGGGAGAGAGAGAGAGAAACACTGGGGGGAGAGAGTTAAACACAGGGGGGAGGAGAGAGGTAGAATCACTGGGGGGAGAGAGAGAGAAACACGAGAGTCATAGAGTCATAGAGTTATACAGCACGGATAGAGGCCCTTCGGCCCATCGTGTCCGCGCCGGCCATCAGCCCTGTCTGCTCTAATCCCATATTCCAGCATTTGGTCCGTAGCCTTGGATGCTATGGCATTTCAAGTGCTCATCCAAATGCTTCTTGAATGTTGTGAGGGTTCCTGCCTCCACAACCCTTTCAGGCAGTGAGTTCCAGACTCCAACCACCCTCTGGGTGAAAAAGTTCTTTCTCAAATCCCCTCTAAACCTCCCGCCTTTTACCTTGAATCTATGTCCCCTTGTTATAGTACCCTCAACGAAGGGAAAAAGCTCCTTAGTATCCATTCTACCTGTGCCCCTCATAATTTTGTACACCTCAATCTTGTGCCCCCTCAGCCTCCTCTGCTCCAAGGAAAACAAACCCAATCTTCCCAGTCTCTCTTCATAGCTGAAGCGCTCCAGCCCTGGTAACATCCTGGTGAATCTCCTCTGCACCCTCTCCAAAGCGATCACATCGTTCCTGTAGTGTGGCGACCAGAACTGCACACAGTACTCCAGCTGTGGCCTAACCAGTGTTTTATACAGCTCCATCATAACCTCCTTGCTCTTATATTCTATGCCTCGGCTAATAAAGGCAAGTATCCCATATGCCTTCTTTAACACCTTATCTACCTGTTCCGCCGCCTTCAGGGATCTGTGAACTTGCACACCAAGCTCCCTCTGACCCTCTGTCTTGCCTAGGGTCCTCCCATTCATTGTGTATTCCCTTGCCTTGTTCGTCCCTCTCTTCGTGCATCACCTCGCACTTTTCCGGGTTAAATTCCATTTGCCACTGTTCCGCCCATCTGACCAACCCATCTATATCGTCCTGCAGACTGAGGCTATCCTCCTCGCTATTTACCACCCTACCAATTTTTGTATCATCAGCGAACTTATTGATCATACCTTTTACATTCATATCCAAGTCATTAATGTAGACCACAAACAGCAAGGGACCCAGCACCGATCCCTGTGTTACCCCACTGGCCACAGGCTTCCAGTCACAAAAACAACCTTCGACCATCACCCTCTGCCTTCTGCCACTAAGCCAGTTTTGTATCCAAAGTGCCAAGGCACCCTGGATTCCATGGGCTCGTACCTTCTTGACCAGCCTCCTGTGCGGGACTTTATCGAAGGCCTTGAAATGCCATAGCATACAAGGCTACGGACCAAATGCTGGAATATGGGATTAGAGTAGACAGGGCTGATGGCCGGCGCGGACACGATGGGCCGAAGGGCCTCTATCCGTGCTGTATGACTCTATGACTCTATGACTCTATGCCTTACTGAAATGCATGTATACCACATCCACTGCATTACCCTCATCCACACGCCTAGTCACCCCCTCAAAAAATTCAATCAAATTAGTCAGACATGTTCTTCCCTTGACAAAGCCATGTTGACTATCCCTGATTAATCCTTGCTTCTCCAAGTGGAGACTAATTTTGTCCTTCAGAATTTTTTCCAATAATTTTCCTCCCACTGATGTTAGGCACACTGGCCTGTAGTTCCCCGGTTTTTCCCTACTCCCCTTCTTGAATAATAGTATTACATTAGCGGTTCTCCAGTCCTCTGGCACATCCCCTGTGGCCAGTGAGGTTCTGAATATATGTGTCAGAGCCCCCGCAATCTCCTCCTTTGCCTCACACAGTAGCCTGGGATACATTTCGTCCGGGCCTGGGGATTTATCCACCTTTAGGCCTGCTAAAACCGCCAATACCTCCTCCCGCTCGATGTTAATATGTTCGAGTATATCACAGTCCCCCTGCCGTATTTCTATGTCTACATCGTCCTCCTCCATAGTGAAAACAGACGCAAAAAATTCATTCAGAACCCCTCCCACATCTGCCGGCTCCACACACAGATTGCCATTTTTGTCCCAAATGGGCCCTATTTTTTCCCTCGTCATCCTCTTACCCTTAATATACTTATAAAACATCTGAGGATTTTCCTTTATTTTGCTCGCCAGTGTTATTTCATGGCCCCTCCTTGATCTCCTAATTTCTTTTTTAAGTATCCCCCTGCACATTTTGTACTCCTCTGGGGCTTCCTCCGTCTTTAGCCTTCTGTATCTGCCAAAAGCCCTCCTTTTTTTCCTAATCCATTCTCGTATATCCCCTGACATCCAAGGTTCCCTGGAGTTCTTGGAACCACCCTTGACCTTTACGGGAACATGTTGCCATTGTATGGTCTCAATCTCCCTTCTGAAAGACTCCCATTGCTCCGATGCGGATTTTCCTACAAGCAGCTGATCCCAGTCCATTTTGGCCAGATCCTGCCTTATCCTATTAAAATCGGCCTTCCCCCAATTTAGAACCTTTATTTCCGGCCCCTCCCTGTCCTTTTCCATGACCACCTTAAATCTCACCAAATTATGGTCACTCTCACCAAAGTGCTCACCTACTAGCACTTCTTCCACTTGGCCGGCCACATTCCCTAGAATTAGGTCCAGTACCGCCCCCTCTCTTGTAGGACTTTCTACATGCTGGCTCAAAAAGCTCTCCTGGATGCACGTTAAGAATTTTGTGCCCTCTAAGCCTTTTACACTCTGAGTATCCCAGTTAATATTGGGGAAGTTGAAATCCCCCACTATTATTACCCTGTTATTTGCACAATTTTCTGAGATTTGCCTACATATCTGTTCCTCTATCTCCCCCTGACTGTTTGGGGGCCTATAATACACTCCCATCAAAGTGCTTGCCCCCTTTTTGTTTTTAAGCTCCACCCATATGGCCTCATTAGTGGAACCTGCTAATATATCATCCCTCCTTATGGCAGTAATTGATTCTTTAATTAATATTGCGACCCCCCCCCTCCTCTTATACCTCCCCCTCTGTCTCGCCTGAAGATTCTGTACCCTGGAATATTGAGTTGCCAGTCTTGCCCCTCCCTCAACCATGTCTCTGTGACAGCAACAATATCATACTCCCATGTGTTTATCAACACCTTCAGTTCATCCACCTTATTCGCAAGACTCCTTGCATTAAAATAGATGCCATCCAGCCTTGCCCTCACATATTTGCCCTGTCTTCCAAGCTGACTTGTTTTTTTCTCTATATTTGGCTGCACATCACCCCCTATTGGAGCTCCACTCTGTATCCCATCCCGCTGCCAAGTTAGTTTAAACCCCCCCCAACAGTGCTAGCAAACGTCCCCGCAAGGATATTTGTCCCGCTCTGGTTCAGATGCAACCCATCCGACTTGTACAAGTCCCACCTTCCCCAGAAGCAGGCCCAGTGATCCAGGAAACTGAAACCCTCCCTCCTGCACCAACTCTTTAGCCACGCATTCATCTGTTCTATCCTCCTATTTCTATATTCACTAGCCCGTGGCACTGGGAGTAATCCAGAGATTACAACCTTTGAGGTCCTGCTCTTTAATCTGCTACCTAGCTCCCTAAATTCTTGATGCAGGACCTCATCTCCCTTCCAACCTATGTCGTTGGTCCTAATGTGGACCACGACCTCTGCATGCTCACCCTCCCCCTTGAGAATGCCCTGAAGCCGCTCAGTGACATCCATGACCCTGGCACCAGGGAGGCAACAAACCATCCTGGAGTCACGTGTACGGCCACAGAAACGCCTGTCTGTTCCCCTTACGATAGAATCCCCTACCACTATAGCTCTTCCACTCGTTTTCCTCCCAGCCTGTGCAGCAGAGCTACCCCTGGTGCCAGGAAGTTGGCTGCTGCTGCCTTCCCCTGATAAGTCATCCCCCTCAACAATATCCAAAGCGGTATATTTGTTTGAGAGGGGGACGGCCACAGGGGACCCCTGCACTGCCTGCCTGCTCTTCTTACTCTGCCTGGTGGTCACCCAATTACTTCCTGCCTGTACAACCTTTACCTGTGGTGTGACCACCTCACTAAACGTGCTATCCACGACGTTCTCAGCATCGCGAATGCTCCTTAATGAATCCATCCGCAGCTCCAGTGCCGCAATGCGGTTTATCAGTAGCTGCAGCTGGATGCATTTCCCGCACACATGGTCGTCAGGGACACCGGATGGGTCCCTGATTTCCCACATAGAGCAGGAAGAGCATTACACGTGGCTGGGCTGTCCTGTCATGACTTACCCTTTATCTAATTAATTCAAATTAAATGAATCCCACCAATTTCACTTCAATTAAAAAGGTATACTCAAGGGCCCTTGCTGAACAGCAGTCCCCCACTACACAACAGAGACCAGAGAATCCACAAACTCTAACCTTAGACAAATTCAGCAGGAAAATACTCACCAGCCAATCACTTACCTCTTCCTTGGTGACGTACCACTTGGATTACTTTTTGCTTCTTATTCATCTCAGATCCAGGAGTTCAGTCCCTGTGATGTCGCACAGTAGTTGTCTCTTGGTGCAGGTCTGCTGCTGCTTTTATTCCACAATCTCAGTCTTCTACTCTCAGGTCCACTACCGCTCTGCAGGAAAAGTTTGGAAAAGCAAGGCAAAGCAGCACCTCCTTCCCCCACTTCACCAGACTCCCACACTTACCGAACTCTCAGCACACTGTGTAATATCCGCACACCGTGCAGTCCGCACTGACAGGCCCCTGTATTTCTACAGTTGAGACTCAGATGAGTCAGGCCTGCCCCACCTTCAGGGACCAATTGAATCTCGCTAACCAATTAACTGGGGGGAGAGAGAGTGAAACACTGGAGGGAGAGGGAGAGAAACACTGGGGAGAGAGAGAGAAAGAAACACTGGGGGAGGAGAGAGAGAGAAACAGTGGGGGAGGAGAGAGAGATAAACACTGGGGGGAGAGAGAGAGATAAACACTGGGGGGGGGGAGAGAGAGAGAAACACTGGGGGGAGAGAGAGAGAGAGAAACACTGGGGGGAGAGAGAGAGAGAAACACTGGGGGGAGAGAGAGAGAGAGAAACACTGTGGGGAGAGAGAGAAACACTGGGGAGAGAGAGAAACACTGGGGAGAGAGAGAGAGAAACACAGGGGGGAGAGAGATGGAGAAACACTGGGGAGAGCGAGAGAGAGAAACAATGGGGGGAGAGGGAGAGTGAGAGTGAGCGAAACAGTTGGGGGAGAGACCGAGAAACACTGGGGGGAGAGAGAGAAACACTGGGGAGAGAAAGACATTCGTGAGAGCGAGCGAGAGAGAAATACTGGGGGGAGAGAGAGAGAGAGAGAAACACTGGGGGGAGTGAGTTAAACACAGGGGGGAGGAGAGAGGGAGAAACACTGGGGGGGGAGAGAAACACTGGGGGGAGAGAGAGAGAGGAACAGTGGGGGAGGAGAGAGGGAGAGAGAGAAACACTACGGGGTGAGGGAGAATCACTGGGGGGAGAGAGAGAGAGGAACAGTGGGGGAGGAGAGAGGGAGAGAGAGAAACACTACGGGGTGAGGGAGAATCACTGGGGGGAGAGAGAGAGAAACACTGTGGGGAGAGAGAGAAACACTGGGGATCGAGAGACATTCGGGAGAGCGACAGAGAGAGAAACACTGGGGGGAGAGAGTTAAACACAGTGGGGAGGAGAGAGGGAGAAACACTGGGGGGAGAGAGGGAGAAACACTGGGGGGAGAGAGAGAGAAACACTGGGGGGAGAGAGAGAGAAACACTGGGGGAGACAGAGAGAGAAACACTGGGGGGAGAGAGTGAGAAACACTGGGGGGAGAGACAGAGGGAGACACTGGGGGAGAGAGAGAGATGAACACTGGGGGAGGAGAGAGAGAGAGAGAGAGACACTGGGGTGAGAGAGAGATACACTGGGGGTAGAGAGAGAAACATTGAGGGGTGGGAGGGAATACTGGAGGGAGAGAGAGAGAAACACTGGGAGGAGAGAGAGAGAAACACTGGAGGGAGAGAGAGAGGGAGAGACACTGGGGGGAGAAAAAGAGAGAAACACTGGTGGAGGAGAGAGAGAGATAGTGAAACACTGGAGGGATAGAGAGAGAGAAACACTGGAGGGATATAGAGAGAGTGAAACACTCGGGGGAGAGCGAGAGAGAAACACTGGGGGGAGAGAGAGAGAAAAACTGGTGGGAGAGAGAGAGAGAGAAACACTGGGGGAGAAATAGAGAGAGAGAAACACTGGGGTGAGAGAGAGAGAAACACTGGGGGGAGAGAGTGAGAGACACTGGGGGTAGAGAGAGAGAGGAACAGTGGGGGAGGAGAGAGGGAGAGAGAGAAACACTGGTGGGAGAGAAAGAGAGAAACACTGGGAGAGGAGAGAGAGAGTGAAACACTGGAGGGAAAGAGAGAGAGGAACACTGGGGGGAGAGAGAGAGAAACACTGGGGTGAGAGAGAGAAACACTGGGGAGAGAGAGAGAGAAACACTGCGGGGTGAGGGAGAATCACTGGGGGGAGAGAGAGAGAAACACTGTGGGTAGAGAGAGAAACACTGGGTGAGAGAGATATTCGGGAGTGCGAGAGAAAGAGAAACACTGGGGGTAGAGAGTTAAACACAGAGGGGAGCAGAGAGGTCGAAACACTGGGGGGAAAGAGAGAGAAACACTGGGGGGAGAGCGAGTGAAACACTGGAGGGAGAGGGAGAGAACCACTGGGGGGAGAGAGAGAAACACTGTGGGGAGATAGAGAGAAACAATGGGGGGAGAGAGAGAGAGATAGAGACACTGGGGGGAGAGAGAGAGAGGAACAGTGGGGGAGGAGAGAGGGAGAGAGTGAAACACTGGAGGGATAGAGAGAGAGGAACACTGGGGGGAGAGAGCAGAGACACTGGGGTGAGAGAGAGAAACACTGGAGAGAGAGAGAGAGAGAAGCACTGGGGGTGGAGAGAGAGAAACACTGGGGGAAAGAGATAAACACTGGGGAGAGAAAGAGAGAGATAAATACTTGGGGGGGGAGAGAGAGCGAAACACTTGGGGAGAGAGGGAGAAACGCTGGTGGGAGAGAGAGAGACAGACAGAGAAACACTGGGGTGAGAAAGAGAGAGAGAGAGAAACACTGGGGGAGAGAGAGAAACACTGGGGGGAGAGAGTTAAACACAGTGGGGAGGAGAGAGGGAGAAACACTGGGGGGAGAGAGAGAGAGAGAAACACTGGGGGGAGAGAGAGAGAAACACTGGGGGAGACAGAGAGAGAAACACTGGGGGGAGGGAGAGAGGAATATGGATAAACACTGGGGGGAGGACGAGATGGAGAGAAACACTGGGGGGAGAGGAGGAGTGAGAGAAACACTGGGGGAGAACAAGAGAGAGAGAAACAGTGGGGGAGAGAGAGAGAAACACTGAGGGGAGAGAGAGAAACACTGGGGGGAGAGAGAGAAACACTGGTGGGAGAGAGAGTGAAACACTGGAGGGAGAGAGAGAGAAACACTGGGGAGAGATAGAGAAACACTGGGGGGAGAGAGTGAGAAACACTGGGGGGAGAGACAGAGGGAGACACTGGGGGAGAGAGAGATGAACACTGGGGGAGGAGAGAGAGAGAGGGAGAGAGAGACACTGGGTTGAGAGATATATACACTGGGGGTAGAGAGAGAAACATTGAGGGGAGAGAGAGAATACTGGAGGGAGAGAGAGAGACACACTGGGAGGAGAGAGAGAGAAACACTGAAGGGAGAGAGAGAGGGAGAGACACTGGGGGGAGAAAAAGAGAGAAACACTGGTGGAGGAGAGAGAGAGATAGTGAAACACTGGAGGGATAGAGAGAGAGAAACACTGGAGGGATATAGAGAGAGTGAAACACTGGGGGGAGAGCGAGAGAGAAACACTGGGGGGAGAGAGAGAGAAAAACTGGTGGGAGAGAGAGAGAGAGAGAAACACTGGGGGAGAAATAGAGAGTGAGAGACACCGGGGGTAGAGAGAGAGAGGAACAGTGGGGGAGGAGAGAGGGAGAGAGAGAAACACTGGTGGGAGAGAAAGAGAGAAACACTGGGAGAGGAGAGAGAGAGTGAAACACTGGAGGGAAAGAGAGAGAGGAACACTGGGGGGAGAGAGAGAGAAACACTGGGGTGAGAGAGAGAAACACTGGGGAGAGAGAGAGAGAAACACTGCGGGGTGAGGGAGAATCACTGGGGGGAGAGAGAGAGAAACACTGTGGGTAGAGAGAGAAACACTGGGTGAGAGAGATATTCGGGAGTGCGAGAGAAAGAGAAACACTGGGGGTAGAGAGTTAAACACAGAGGGGAGCAGAGAGGTAGAAACACTGGGGGGAAAGAGAGAGAAACACTGGGGGGAGAGCGAGTGAAACACTGGAGGGAGAGGGAGAGAACCACTGGGGGGAGAGAGAGAAACACTGTGGGGAGATAGAGAGAAACAATGGGGGGAGAGAGAGAGAGATAGAGACACTGGGGGGAGAGAGAGAGAGGAACAGTGGGGGAGGAGAGAGGGAGAGAGTGAAACACTGGAGGGATAGAGAGAGAGGAACACTGGGGGGAGAGAGCAGAGACACTGGGGTGAGAGAGAGAAACACTGGAGAGAGAGAGAGAGAGAAGCACTGGGGGTGGAGAGAGAGAAACACTGGGGGAAAGAGATAAACACTGGGGAGAGAAAGAGAGAGAGAAATACTTGGGGGGGAGAGAGAGCGAAACACTGGGGGAGAGAGGGAGAAACGCTGGTGGGAGAGAGAGAGACAGACAGAGAAACACTGGGGTGAGAAAGAGAGAGAGAGAGAAACACTGGGGGAGAGAGAGAAACACTGGGGGGAGAGAGTTAAACACAGTGGGGAGGAGAGAGAGAGAAACACTGGGGGAGACAGAGAGAGAAACACTGGGGGGAGGGAGAGAGGGATATGGATAAACACTGGGGGGAGGACGAGATGGAGAGAAACACTGGGGGGAGAGGAGGAGTGAGAGAAACACTGGGGGAGAACAAGAGAGAGAGAAACAGTGGGGGAGAGAGAGAGAAACACTGAGGGGAGAGAGAGAAAGACTGGGGGGAGAGAGAGAAACACTGGTGGGAGAGAGAGTGAAACACTGGAGGGAGAGAGAGAGAAACACTGGGGAGAGATAGAGAAACACTGGGGGGAGAGAGTGAGAAACACTGGGGGGAGAGACAGAGGGAGACACTGGGGGAGAGAGAGATGAACACTGGGGGAGGAGAGAGAGAGAGGGAGAGAGAGACACTGGGTTGAGAGATATATACACTGGGGGTAGAGAGAGAAACATTGAGGGGAGAGAGAGAATACTGGAGGGAGAGAGAGAGACACACTGGGAGGAGAGAGAGAGAAACACTGAAGGGAGAGAGAGAGGGAGAGACACTGGGGGGAGAAAAAGAGAGAAACACTGGTGGAGGAGAGAGAGAGATAGTGAAACACTGGAGGGATAGAGAGAGAGAAACACTGGAGGGATATAGAGAGAGTGAAACACTGGGGGGAGAGCGAGAGAGAAACACTGGGGGGAGAGAGAGAGAAAAACTGGTGGGAGAGAGAGAGAGAAACACTGGGGGAGAAATAGAGAGAGAGAAACACTGGGGTGAGAGAGAGAGAGAAACACTGGGGGGAGAGAGTGAGAGACACTGGGGGTAGAGAGAGAGAGGAACAGTGGGGGAGGAGAGAGGGAGAGAGAGAAACACTGGTGGGAGAGAAAGAGAGAAACACTGGGAGAGGAGAGAGAGAGTGAAACACTGGAGGGAAAGAGAGAGAGGAACACTGGGGGGAGAGAGAGAAACACTGGGGAGAGAGAGATATTCGGGAGTGCGAGATAAAGAGAAACACTGGGGGTAGAGAGTTAAACACAGAGGGGAGCAGAGAGGTAGAAACACTGGGGGGAAAGAGAGAGAAACACTGGGGGGAGAGCGAGTGAAACACTGGAGGGAGAGGGAGAGAACCACTGGGGGGAGAGAGAGAAACACTGTGGGGAGATAGAGAGAAACAATGGGGGGAGAGAGAGAGAGAGAGAGACACTGTGGGGAGAGAGAGAGAGGAACAATGGGGGGAGAGAGAGAGAGAGAGAGACACTGGAGGGATAGAGAGAGAGGAACACTGGGGGGAGAGAGCAGAGACACTGTGGTGAGAGAGAGAAACACTGGAGAGAGAGAGAGAGAGAAGCACTGGGGGTGGAGAGAGAGAAACACTGGGGGAAAGAGATAAACACTGGGGAGAGAAAGAGACAGAGAAATACTTGGGGGGGAGAGAGAGCGAAACACTGGGGGAGAGAGGGTGAAATACTGGTGGGAGAGAGAGAGACAGACAGAGAAACACTGGTGTGAGAAAGAGAGAGAGAGAAACACTGGGGGAGAGAGAGAAACACTGGGGGGGGGGGGGAGAGAAACACTGGGGGGAGGAGAGAGAGAGAAACACTGGGCGGTGAGAGAGAGAAACACTGGGGGTAGAGAGAGAGGGAGAGAGAAACACTGGGGGGAGAGAGAGAGAGAAACACTGGGGGAGAGAGGGAGAAACACTGGTGGGAGAGAGAGAGACAGACAGACAGAGAAACACTGGGGTGAGAAAGAGAGAGAGAGAGAAAAACACTGGGGGAGAGAGAGAAACACTGGGGGTAGAGAGATAGAAACACTGGGGGTAGAGAGAGAGGGAGAGAGAAACACTGGGGGGAGAGAGAGAGAGAAACACTGCGGGGAGGAGAGAGAGAGAGAAACAATGGGCGGTGAGAGAGAGGGAGAGAGAAACACTGGGGGGAGAGAGAGATAGAAACACTGGGGGAGGAGAGAGAGAGAAACAATGGGGGAGGAGAGAGAGAAACACTGGGGGGAGAGAGAGAGAGAGAAACACTGTGGGGAGAGAGAGAAACACTGGGGAGAGAGAGAAACACTGGGGAGAGAGAGAGAGAAACACAGCGGGGAGAGAGAGAGAGACACACTGTGGAGAGCGAGAGAGAGAAACAATGGGGGAGAGGGAGAGTGAGAGTGAGAGAAACAGTGGGGGGAGAGCGGGAGAAACACTGGGGGGAGAGAGTGAAACACTTGAGGGAGAAAGAGAGAAACACTGGGGAGAGAGAGAGAAACACTGGGGGGAGATAGAGAGAAACACTGGAGGGAGACACACTGCGGGGAGATAGAGGGGGGAACAGTGCGGGAGGAGAGAGGGAGCGAGAGAAACACTGGGGGGAGAAAAAGAGAGAAACACTGGTGGAGGAGAGAGAGAGAGTGAAACAGTGGAGGGATAGAGAGAGAGAAACACTGGGGGGAGATAGAGAGAGTGAAACACTGGGGGGAGAAAGAGAGAGAAACACTGTGGGGAGAGAGAGAGAAACACTGGTGGGAGAGAGAGAAACACTGGGGAGAGAGAGAGAGAGAAATACTGGGGGAGAGGGAGAGAAACACTGGGGGGAGAGAGATAAACACAGGGGCGAGGAGAGAATGAGAAAAACTGGGGTGAGTGAAGGAGAGAAAGACCGGGTGAGAGAGGGAGAAACACTGGTGGGAGAGAAAGAGTGAGAGAAACACTGGGGAGAGAGAGAGAGAGAGGAACACTGGGGTGAGAGAGGGAAACTCTGGGCGGAGGAGAGAGTGAGAAACATTGGGGGGAGAGAGAGAAACCCAGGGGGAGAGAGAGAGAAACACTGAGGGGAGCGGGTGAAACACTGGAGAGAGAGAGAAACACTGGGGAGAGAGAGAGAAACACTGGCGGGAGGTAGTGAGAAAAACTGGGGGGAGAGAGACACTGGGGGAGAGAGAGAGAGGAACAATGGGGGAGGAGAGAGAGAGAGAGAAACACTGGGGAGAGAGAGAGAAACACTGGGGAGAGAGTGAGAGAAACAGTGGGGGAGGAGAGAGGGAGAGAGAGAAACACTGGGGGGAGAGAAAGAGAGATACACTGGGGGAGGAGAGAGAGATTGATACACTGGATGGATAGAGAGAGAGAGAAACACTGGGGGGAGAGAGAGACACACTGGGGGGAGAGAGAGAAACACCGGGGGGAGGAGAGAGAGAAACACTGGGGGGAGCGAATGAGATAAACACTGGTGTGAGAGAGAGAGAGAAACACTGGGGGGAGGAGAGGAGAAAGAATGGGGCGAGACAGAGAGGGAGAAACACTGAGGGTAGAGAGAGAGAGAAACACTGTGGGGAGAGCGAGAAACACTGGGTAGAGAGAGAAACACTGGTGAGAGACAGAGAGAAACACAGGGGGAGAGAGAGAGAAACATTGGGGAGAGCGAGAGAGTCAGAAACAATGGGGGTGGAGGGAGAGAGAGATAGAGAAACACTGGGGGGAGAGAGATAGAGAGAAAAACTGGGGGGTGAGGGAGAAACACGGGGGGAGAGAGAGAGAAACACTCGGGGGAGAGAGAGAGAAACACTGGGGGGAGAGAGAGAGAGAGAGAAATACTGGTGGGTGAGGGAGAAACACTGGGGCGAGACAGAGAGAGAGAAACACTGAGGGTAGAGAGAGAGAGAAACACTGTGGGGAGAGCGAGAAACACTGGGGAGAGAGAGAGAAACACTGTGCGGAGAGAGAGAGAAACACTATGGGAGGAGAGAGAGAGAAACACTGGGGGAGGAGAGAGAGAAACACTGGGGGGAGAGAGAGAAACACTGTGCGGAGAGAGAGAGAAACACGATGGGAGGAGAGAGAGAGAAACACTGGGGGAGGAGAGAGAGAAACACTGGGGGGAGAGAGATTGAGAAACACTGGGGGAGGAGAGAGAGAAACACTGGGGGGAGAGAAAGAGATAAACACTGGGGTGAGAGAGAGAGAGAAACACTGGGGGGAGGAGAGGAGAAAGACTGGGGCGAGACAGAGAGAGAGAAACACTGAGGGTAGAGAGAGAGAGAAACACTGTGGGGAGAGCGAGAAACACTGGGTAGAGAGAGAAACACTGGTGAGAGACAGAGAGAAACACAGGGGGGAGAGAGAGAGAAACATTGGGGAGAGCGAGAGAGTCAGAAACAATGGAGGTCGAGGGAGGGAGAGATAGAGAAACAATGGGGTGAGAGAGATAGAGAGAAAAACTGGGGGGTGAGGGAGAAACACGGGGGGGAGAGAGAAACACTAGGGGGAGAGAGAGAGAAACACTGGGGGGAGAGAGAGAGAGAGA
This sequence comes from Heptranchias perlo, assembly GCF_035084215.1. NCBI lineage: Eukaryota > Metazoa > Chordata > Chondrichthyes > Hexanchiformes > Hexanchidae > Heptranchias > Heptranchias perlo. Next base: position 239,781 of record NW_027139373.1, read on the forward strand.
AATACTGGTGGGTAAGTGAGAAACACTGGGGGGAGAGAGAGAAACACTGGGGAGAGAGAGAGTGAAACACTGGATGGAGAGGGAGAGAAAAACTGGGGATAGAGAGAGAAACAATGTGGGGAGAGAGAGATAAACACTGTGGGAGGAGAGAGAGAGAAACACTGGGGGAGGAGAGAGAGAAACACTGGGGGGAGAGAGAGAGAGAAACATTGGGGGAGGAGAGAGAGAAACACTGGGGGGAGAGAAAGAGATAAACACTGGGGTGAGAGAGAGAGAGAAACACTGGGGGGAGGAGAGGAGAAAGACTGGGGGGAGACAGAGAGAGAGAAACACTGAGGGTAGAGAGAGAGAGAAACACTGTGGGGAGAGCGAGAAACACTGGGGAGAGAAAGAAACACTGGTGAGAGACAGAGAGAAACACAGGGTGGAGAGAGAGAGAAACATTGGGGAGAGCGAAAGAGTCAGAAACAATGGGGGTCGAGGGAGAGAGAGATAGAGAAACACTGGGGGGAGAGAGATAGAGAGAAACACTGGGGGGTGAGGGAGAATCACGGGGGGGGGAGAGAGAGAAACACTGGGGGGAGAGAGAGAGAAACACTGGGGGGAGAGAGAGAGAGAGAAATACTGGTGGGTGAGGGAGAAACACTGGGGGGAGAGAGAGAAACACTGGAGGGAGATTGAGAGAAACAATGGGGGGAGATAGAGAGACACTGGGGGAGAGAGAGAGAAACAATGTGGGAGGAGAGAGAGAGAAACACTGGGGGAGGGGAGAGAGAAACACTGGGGGAGGGGAGAGAGAAACACTGGGGGAGAGAGAGAGAGAAACACTGGGGGAGGAGAGAGAGAAACACTGGGGGGAGAGAAAGAGAGAAACACTGGGGGAGGATAGAGAGAGAGAGGAACACTGGGGGGAGAGAGAGAGAAACACTGGGGTGGGAGAGAGAGAAACACTGGGGTGAGAGAGAGAAACACTGGGTAGAGAGAGAGAGAGAAACACTGGGGGGTGGAGAGAGAGTGAAACATTGGGGGGAGCGAGATAAACACTGGGGGAGAGAGGCAGAAACACTGGTGGGAGAGAGAGAGTGAGAGACACTGCGGGGTGAGAGAGAGAAACGCTGGGGGTGAGAGGGAGAAACACTGGTGGGAGAGAGAGAGAGAGAGACAGAGAAACACTGGGGGGAGAACGAGAGAGAGAGAGAACCACTGCTGGAGAGAGAGAAACACTGGGGGAGAGAGAGAAACACTGGGGGGAGGTGGGAGAGAGAGAAACACAGGGGGGTGATAGAGAGAAACGCTGGGGGAGAGAATGAAACACTGGGGGAGAGAGAGAGAAACAGAGTGGGAGGAGGGAGATAATCACTGGGTGGACAGAGAGAGAAACACTGGGGGGAGCAGAGAGAGAGAAACACTGGGGAGAGAGAGATAGATAAACACTGGGGGGAGAGAGAGAGAGAAACACTGGGGGGAGAGAGAGAGAGAGAAACACTGTGGGGAGAGAGAGAAACACTGGGGTGAGAGAGAGAAACACTGGGTAGAGAGAGAGAGTGAGACACTGGGGGGTGGAGAGAGAGAGTAACACTGGGGGGAGAGAGTTAAACACTGGGGGAGAGAGGGAGAATCACTGGTGGGAGAGAGAGAGAGAGACAGAGAAACACTGGGGGGAGAACGAGAGAGAGAGAGAGAAACACTGGGGGAGAGAGAGAAACACTGGTTGGAGGAGAGAGAGAGAAACACTGGGGGGTGAGAGAGAGAAACGCTGTGGGAGAGAGTGAAACACTGGGAGAGAGAGAGAAACACTGGGAGTGGAGAGAGTGCGAGAGAAACACTGGGGGGAGAGAGAGAGATACACTGAGGGAGGAGAGAGAGAGAAACGCTGTGGGAGGAGAGAGAGAAACAATGGGGAGAGAGAGAGAGAAACACAATGGGAGGAGAGAGGGAATCACTGGGTGGACAGAGAGAGAAACACTGGGGGGAGCAGAGAGAGAGAAACACTGGGGGGAGAGAGATAAACACTGGCAGGAGAGAGCGAGAGAAACACTGGTGGGAGAGAGAGAGAGAGAAATACTGTGGGGAGAGAGAGTGAAACACAGTGGGGGGAGAGAGAGAGAGAAACACTGGGGAGAGCGAGAGAGAGAAACAGTGGGTGGAGAGAGAGAGAAACACAGTAGGGAGAAAGAGAGAAACACTGGGGAGAGAGAGAGAAACACTTGGGGGAGATAGAGAGAAACACTGGAGGGAGAGAGAGAGGGAGAGACACTGGGGAGAGAGAGAGAGAGGAACAGTGGGGGAGGAGAGAGGGAGGGAGAGAAACACTGGGGGGAGAAAAAGACAGAAACACTGGTGGAGGAGAGAGAGAGAGAGTGAAACACTGGAGCGATAGAGAGAGAGAAACACTGGAGGGAGATAGAGAGAGTGAAACACTTGGGGGAGAAAGAGCGAGAAACATTGTGGGGAGAGAGAGAGTGAGAGTGAGAGAAACAGTGGGGGGAGAGAGCGAGAAACACTGTGGGGAGAGAGAGCGAAATACTGGGGGAGAGAGGGAGAAACACTGGTGGGAGAGAGAGAGAGACAGAGACAGAGAAACACTGGTGAGAAAGAGAGAGAGAGAGAAACACTGGGGGAGAGAGAGAAACACTGGTGCGGAGAGAAACACTGGGGGGAGGAGAGCGACAGGGAAACACTGGGCGGTGAGAGAGAGAAACACTGGGGGTAGAGAGAGAGGGAGAGAGAAACACTGGGGGGAGAGAGAGAGAAAGATTGGGGAGAGCGAGAGAGTCAGAAACAATGGGGGTAGAGGGAGAGAGAGATAGAGAAACACTGGGGGGAGATAGATAGAGAGAAACACTGGGGGGTAAGGGAGAAACACGGGGGGGAGAGAGAGAGAAACACAAGGGGGAGAGAGTGAGAAACACTAGGGGGAGAGAGAGAGAGAGCAATACTGGTGGGTGAGGGAGAAACACTGGGGGGAGAGAGAGAAACACTGGGGGGAGATTGAGAGAAACAATGGGGGGAGATAGAGAGACACTGGGGGGAGAGAGAGAGAAACACCGTTGGAGGAGAGAGAGAGAAACACTGGGGGAGGAGAGAGAGAAACACTGGGGGGACAGAGAGAGAAACACTGGGGGAGGAGAGAGAGAAAGACTGGGGGGAGAGAAAGAGATAAACACTGGGGGAGGAGAGTGAGAGAGTGAAACACTGCGGGGTGAGAGAGAGAAACGCTGGGGGAGAGAGGGAGAAACACTGGTGGGAGAGAGAGAGAGAGACAGAGAAACACTGGGGGGAGAACGAGAGAGAGAGAGAAACACTGGGGGAGAGAGAGAAACACTGGGGGGAGAGACAGAAACACTGGGGGGAGGTGGGAGAGAGAGAAACACAGGGGGGTGATAGAGAGAAACGCTGGGGGAGAGAGTGAAACACTGGGGGAGAGAGAGAGAAACAGAGTAGGAGGAGGGAGATAATCACTGGGTGGACAGAGAGAGAAACAATGGGGGGAGCAGAGACAGAGAAACACTGGGGGGAGAGAGAGAGATAAACACTGGGGGGAGAGAGAGAGAGAAACACTGTGGGGAGAGAGAGAAACACTGGGGTGAGAGAGAGAAACACTGGGTAGAGAGAGAGAGAGAGAGACTGGGGGGAGAGAGATAAACACTGGGGTGAGAGAGTGAAACACTGGGTAGAGAGAGAGAGAGATACACTGGGGGGTGGAGTGAGAGAGTAACACTGGGGGGAGAGAGAGAGAAACACAGTAGGGAGAAAGAGAGAAACACTGGAGAGAGAGAGAGAAACACTGGGGGGAGATAGAGAGAAACACTGGAGGGAGAGAGAGAGGGAGAGACACTGGGGAGAGAGAGAGAGAGAGACAGTGGAGGAGGAGAGAGGGAGCGAGAGAAACACTGGGGGACAAAAAAAAAGAGAAACACTGGTGGAGGAGAGAGAGAGAGAGTGAAACACTGGAGGGATAAAGAGAGAGAAACACTGAGGGGAGAAATAGCGAGAAACACTGTGGGGAGAGAGAGCGTGAGAGTGAGAGAAACAGTGGGAGGAGAGAGCGAGAAACAGTGGGGGAGGAGAGAGAGAGAGAAACACTGGGGGGAGAGAGAGAGAGAAACACTGGAGGGAGAGAGAGAGAGAGAATCACTGGGGGAGAGAGAGAAACACTGGGGGGGAGAGAAACGCTGGGGGAGGAGAGAGAGAGAGAAACACTGGGCGGTGAGAGAGAGAAACACTGGGGGTAGAGAGAGAGGGAGAGACAGACACTGGGGGGAGAGAGAGTGAGAAACAGTGGGGGAGTAGAGAAAGATAAACACTGGGGGGAGAGAGATAAACACTGGGGGGAGAGAGAGAGAGAAACACTGTGGGGAGAAAGAGAAACACTGGGGAGAGAGAGAAACACTGGGGAGAGAGAGAGAGAAACACAGGGGGGAGAGAGTGAGAGAAACACTGTGGAGAGCGAGAGAGAGAAACAATGGGGGAGAGTGAGAGTGAGAGAAACAGTGGGGGGAGAGAGGGAGAAACACTGGGGGGAGAGAGAGTGAAACACTTGAGGGAGAAAGAGAGAAACACTGGGGAGAGAGAGAGAAACACTGGGCGGAGATAGAGAGAAACACTGGAGGGAGACACACTGGGGGGAGAGAGAGAGGGGAACAGTGCGGGAGGAGAGAGGGAGCGAGATAAACACTGTGGGGTGAAAGAGAGAGAAACACTGTGGGGAGAGAGAGAAAAACACTGGGGGGAGAGAGAGAAACACTGGGGAGAGAGAGAGAGAAACACGGGGGAGAGGGAGAGAAACACTGGGGGGAGAGAGTTAAACACAGGGGCGAGGAGAGAGTGGGAAACACTGGGGGGAGAGAGAGAGAGACACTGGGGCGAGCAGAGAGAGAGAAACACTGGGGGGAGAGAGAGAGAAACACTGGGGGGAGAGAGAGAGAGAAACACTGTGGGGAGAGATAGAAACACTGGGGTGAGAGAGAGAAAGACTGGGTAGAGAGAGAGAGAGAGAGAGAGAGACACTGGGGAGAGAGAGATAAACACTGGGGTGAGAGAGTGAAACACTGGGTAGAGAGAGAGAGAGAGACACTGGGGGTGGAGAGAGATTAACACTGGGGGGAGAAGTTAAACACTGGGGGAGAGAGGGAGAATCACTGGTGGGAGAGAGAGAGAGAGAGAGACACTGGGGGGTGAGAGAGAGAAACGCTGGGAAGAGAGTGAGAAACACTGGTGGGAGAGAGTGAGAGACAGAGAAACACTGGGGGGAGAACGAGAGAGAGAGAGAAACACTGGGGGAGAGAGAGAAACACTGGTTGGAGGAGAGAGAGAGAAACACTGGGGGTTGAGAGAGAGAAACGCTGCGGGAGAGAGTGAAACACTGGGAGAGATAGAGAGAAACACTGGGAGTAGAGAGAGAGTGCGAGAGAAACACTGGAGGGAGAGAGAGAGAGATACACTGGGGGAGGAGGGAGAGAGAAACGCTGGGGGAGGAGAGAGAGAAACACTGGGGAGAGAGAGAGAGAAACACAATGGGAGGAGAGAGAGAATCACTGGTTGGACAGAGAGAGAAACACTGGGGGGAGCAGAGAAGATAAACACTGGGGGGAGAGAGATAAACACTGGGAGCAGAGAGCGAGAGAAACACTGGTGGGAGAGAGAGAGAGAGAGAGAAATACTGTGGGGAGAGAGAGTGAAACACAGTGGGGGAGAGAGAGAGAGAAACACTGGGGAGAGCGAGAGAGAGAAACACTGGGGGGAGAGAGAGAGAAACACAGTAGGGAGAAAGAGAGAAACACTGGGGAGAGAGAGAGAAACACTGGGGGGAGATAGAGAGAAACACTGGAGGGAGAGAGAGAGGGATAGACACTGGGGAGAGAGAGAGAGAGGAACAGTGGGGGAGGAGAGAGGGAGCGAGAGAAACACTGGGGGGAGAAAAAGAGAGAAACACTGGTGGAGGAGAGAGAGAGAGAGTGAAACACTGGTGGGATAGAGAGAGAGAAACACTGGAGGGAGATAGAGAGAGTGAAACACTGGGGGGAGAAAGAGCGAGAAACACTGTGGGGAGAGAGAGAGTGAGAGTGAGAGAAACAGTGGGGGGAGAGAGCGAGAAACACTGGTGGGAGAGAGAGCGAAATACTGGGGGAGAGAGGGAGAAACACTGGTGGGAGAGAGAGAGAGAGAGACAGGTAAACACTGGGGTGAGAAAGAGAGAGAGAGAGAGAGAGAAACACTGGGGGAGAGAGAGAAACACTGGGGGGAGATAGAGAGAAACACTGGAGGGAGAGAGAGAGAGGGAGAGACACTGGGGAGAGAGAGAGAGAGGAACAGTGGAGGAGGAGAGAGGGAGCGAGAGAAATACTGGGGGAGAAAAAGAGAGAAACACTGGTGGAGGAGAGAGAGAGAGAGTGAAACACTGGAGGGATAGAGAGAGAGAAACACTGGGGGGGAGAAAGAGCGAGAAACACTGTGGGGAGAGAGAGCGTGAAATTGAGAGAAACAGTGGGGGGAGAGAGCGAGAAACACTGGGGGGAGAGAGAGCGAAATACTGGGGGAGAGAGGGAGAAACACTGGTGGGAGAGAGAGAGAGACAGACAGAGAAACACTGGGGTGAGAAAGAGAGAGAGAGAGAATCACTGGGGGAGAGAGAGAAACACTGGGGGGGAGAGAAACACTGGGGGAGGAGAGAGAGAGAGAAACACTGGGCGGTGAGAGAGAGAAACACTGGGGGTCGAGAGAGAGGGAGAGAGAAACACTGGAAGGAGAGAGAGAGAGAAACACTGGGGGAGGAGAGAGTGAGAAACAGTGGGTGAGGAGAGAGAGATAAACACTGGGGGGAGAGAGGTCGAGAAACACTGGGGGGATAGAGAGAGAGAGAAACACTGGGGGGAGAGAGAGAGAGAGAGAAACACTGTGGGGAGGGAGAGAGAAACACAGGGGGGAGAGAGTGAGAGAAACACTGTGGAGAGCGAGAGAGAGAAACAATGGGGGGAGAGGGAGAGAGAGAGTGAGAGAAACAGTGGGGGGAGAGAGGGAGAAACACTGGGGGGAGAGAGAGTGAAACACTTGAGGGAGAAAGAGAGAAACACTGGGGAGAGAGAGAGAAACACTGGGGGGAGATAGAGAGAAACACTGGAGGGAGACACACTGGGGAGAGAGAGAGAGGGGAACAGTGCGGGAGGAGAGAGGGAGCGAGAGAAACACTGGGGGGAGAAAAAGAGAGAAACACTGGTGGAGGAGAGAGAGAGAGTGAAACACTGGAGGGATAGAGAGAGAGAAACACTGGGGGGAGATAGAGAGAGTGAAACACTGTGGGGAGAAAGAGAGAGAAACACTGTGGGGAGAGAGAGAGAAACACTGGTGGGAGAGAGAGAAACACTGGGGAGAGAGAGAGAGAGAAACACTGGGGGAGAGGGAGAGAAACACTGGGGGGAGAGAGTTAAACACAGGGGCGAGGAGAGAGTGGGAAACACTGGGGGGAGAGAGAGAGAAACACTGGGGGGAGCAGAGAGAGAGAAACACTGGGGGGAGAGAGAGAGAAACACTGGGGGGAGAGAGAGAGAGAGAAACACTGTGGGGAGAGAGAGAAACACTGGGATGAGAGAGAGAAACACTGGGTAGAGAGAGAGAGAGAGAGAGAGAGAGAGACACTGGGGAGAGAGAGATAAACACTGGCGTGAGAGAGTGAAACACTGGGTAGAGAGAGAGAGAGAGACACTGGGGTTGGAGAGAGAGAGTAACACTGGGGGGAGAGAGTTAAACACTGGAGGAGAGAGGGAGAATCACTGGTGGGAGAGAGAGAGAGAGAGAGACACTGGGGGGTGAGAGAGAGAAACGCTGGGGAGAGAGGGAGAAACACTGGTGGGAGAGAGAGAGAGACAGAGAAACACTGGGGGGAGAACGAGAGAGAGAGAGAAACACTGGGGGAGACAGAGAAACACTGGTTGGAGGAGAGAGAGAGAAACACTGGGGGGTGAGAGAGAGAAACGCTGCGGGAGAGAGTGAAACACTGGGAGAGAGAGAGAGAGAAACACTGGGAGTAGCGAGAGAGTGCGAGAGAAACACTGGGGGGAGAGAGAGAGAGATACACTGGGGGAGGAGAGAGAGAGAAACGCTGGGGGAGGAGAGAGAGAAACACTGGGGAGAGAGAGAGAGAAACACAATGGGAGGAGAGAGAGAATCACTGGTTGGACAGAGAGAGAAACACTGGGGGGAGCAGAGAAGATAAACACTGGGGGGGGGAGAGATAAACACTGAGAGCAGAGAGCGAGAGAAACACTGGTGGGAGAGAGAAAGAGAGAAATACTGTGGGGAGAGAGAGTGAAACACAGTGGGGGAAGAGAGAGAGAGAAACACTGGGGGGATCGAGAGATAGAAACACTGGGTGGAGAGAGAGAGAAACACGGTAGGGAGAAAGAGAGAAATACTGGGGAGAGAGAGAGAAACACTGGGGGGAGATAGAGAGAAACACTGGAGGGAGAGAGAGAGGGAGAGACACTGGGGAGAGAGAGAGGAACAGTGGGGGAGGAGAGAGGGAGCGAGAGAAACACTGGGGGGAGAAAAAGAGAGAAACACTGGTGGAGAAGAGAGAGAGAGAGTGAAACACTGGAGGGAGATAGAGAGAGTGAAACACTGGGGGGAGAAAGAGCGAGAAACACTGTGGGGAGAGAGAGAGTGAGAGTGAGAGAAAAAGTGGGGGGAGAGAGCGAGAAACACTGGGGGGAGAGAGAGCGAAATAGTGGGGGAGAGAGGGAGCAACACTGGTGGGAGAGAGAGAGAGAGAGAGAGAGACACTGGGGGAGAGAGAGAAACACTGGGGGGAGAGAAACACTGGGGAGAGGAGAGAGTGAGAGAAACACTGGGGGAGGAGAGAGAGAGAAACACTGGGGGATGAGAGAGAGATAAACACTGGGGGATGAGAGAGAGATAAACACTGGGGGGAGAGAGAAAGAGAGAGAAACACTGGGGGGAGAGAGAGAGAGAAACACTGGGGGAGAGAGAGAGAGAGAAACACTGTGGGGAGAGAGAGAAACACTGGGGAGAGAGAGAAAAACTGGGGAGAGAGAGAGAGAAACACAGGGGGGAGAGAGAGAGAGAAACACTGTGGAGAGCGACAGAGAGAAAAATGGGGGGAGAGGGAGAGTGAGAGTGAGAGAAACAGTGGGGGGAGAGAGGGAGAAACACTGGGGGCAGAGAGAGTGAAACACTTGTGGGAGAAAGAGAGAAACACTGGGGAGAGAGAGAGAAACACTGGGGGGAGATACAGAGAAACACTGGAGGGAGAAACAGTGGGGGGAGAGAGAGAGGGGAACAGTGCGGGAGGAGAGAGGGAGCGAGAGAAACACTGGGGGGTGAAAAAGAGAGAAACACTGGTGGAGGAGAGAGAGAGAGTGAAACAGTGGAGTGATAGAGAGAGAGAAACACTGGGGGGAGATAGAGAGAGTGAAACACTGGGGGGGGGGGAGAGAGAGAAACACTGTGGGGAGAGAGAGAGAAACACTGGGGGGAGAGAGAGAAACACTGGGGCAGAGGGAGAGAAACACTGGGGGGAGAGAGTTAAACACAGGGGCGAGGAGAGTGTGAGAAACACTGGGGGGAGAGAGAGAGAAACACTTGGGGGAGAGAGAGAGAAACACTGGGGGAGAGAGAGAAAGAGAAACACTTGGGGGAGGGAGAGAGCGATATGGAGAAACACTGGGGGGAGAAAGAGATAGAGAGAAACACTGGGGGGAGTGAAGGAGAGAAAGATCGGGGGAGAGAGGGAGAAACACTGGTGGGAGAGAAAGAGTGAGAGAAACACTGGGGGGGAAAAGAGATAGAGAGAAACACTGGGGGGAGTGAAGGAGAGAAAGACCGGGTGAGAGATGGAGAAACACTGGTGGGAGAGAAAGATTGAGAGAAACACTGGGGAGAGAGAGAGAGGAACACTGGGGTGAGAGAGGGAAACTCTGGGGGGAGGAGAGAGTGAGAAACATTGGGGGGAGAGAGAGAAACCCAGGGGGAGAGAGAGAGAAACACTGAGGGGAGAGAGTGAAACACTGGAGAGAGAGAGAAACACTGGGGAGAGAGAGAGAAACACTGGGGGGAGGTAGTGAGAAAAACTGGGGGGAGAGAAAGAGAGAAACACGGCGGGAGGAGAGAGAGAGTGATACACTGGATGGATAGAGAGAGAGAAACACTGGGGGGTGAGAGAGAAACACCGGGGGGAGGAGAGAGAGAGAAACACTGGGGTGTGAGAGAGAGAAACGCTGGGGGAGAGAGTGAAACACTGGGGGGAGAGAAAGAGATAAACACTGGGGTGAGAGAGAGAGAGAAACACTGGGGGAGGAGAGGAGAAAGACTGGGGGAGACAGAGAGAGAGAAACACTGAGGGTAGAGAGAGAGAGAAACACTGTGGGGAGAGCGAGAAACACTGGGGAGAGAGAGAAACACTGGTGAGAGACAGAGAGAAACACAGGGGGGAGAGAGAGAAAGAAATATTGGGGAGAGCGAGAGAGTCAGAAACAATGGGGGTAGAGGGAGAGAGAGATCGAGAAACACTGGAGGGAGAGAGATAGAGAGAAACACTGGGGGGTGAGGGAGAAACACGGGGGAGAGAGAGAGAAACACTAGGAGGAGAGAGAGAGAAACACTGGGGGGAGAGAGAGAGAGAAAAATACTGGTTGGTGTGGGAGAAACACTGGGGGGAGAGAGAGAAACACTGGATGGAGAGGGAGAGAAACACTGGGGAGAGAGAGAGAAACACTGGGGGGAGATTGAGAGAAACAATGGGGGGAGAGAGAGAGACACAGGGGGAGAGAGAGAGAAAAACTGAGGGAGGAGAGAGAGAGAAACACTGGGGGAGGAGAGAGAGAAACACTGGGGGGAGAGAGAGCGAGAAACACTGGGGGAGTAGAGAGAGAAACACTGGGGGTAGAGAATGAGAGAAACACTGGGGTGAGAGAGAGAAACACTGGGTAGAGAGAGAGAGAGAAACACTGGGGGGTGGAGAGAGAGAGAGTGAAACACTGGAGGGATAGAGAGAGAGGAACACTGGGGGAGTGAGAGAGAAACACTGGGGTGAGAGAGAGAAACACTGGGTAGAGGGAGAGAGATAAACACTGGGGGAGAGAGGCAGAAACACTGGTGGGAGAGAGAGAGAGAGAGACACTGCGGGGTGAGAGAGAGAAACGCTGGGGGAGAGAGGGAGAAACACTGGTGGGAGCGAGAGAGAGACAGAGAAACACAGGGGGGAGAACGAGAGAGAGAGAGAAACACTGGGGGAGAGAGAGTTAAACACAGGGGCGAGGAGAGTGTGAGAAACACTGGGGGGAGAGAGAGAGAAACACTTGGGGGAGAGAGAGAGAGAAACACTGGGGGAGAGAGAGAAAGAGAAACACTTGGGGGAGGGAGAGAGCGATATGGAGAAACACTGGGGGGAGAAAGAGATAGAGAGAAACACTGGGGGGAGTGAAGGAGAGAAAGACCGGGGGAGAGAGGGAGAAACACTGGTGGGAGAGAAAGAGTGAGAGAAACACTGGGGGGGAAAAGAGATAGAGAGAAACACTGGGGGGAGTGAAGGAGAGAAAGACCGGGTGAGAGATGGAGAAACACTGGTGGGAGGGAAAGAGTGAGAGAAACACTGGGGAGAGAGAGAGAGAGGAACACTGGGGTGAGAGAGGGAAACTCTGGGGGGAGGAGAGAGTGAGAAACATTGGGGGGAGAGAGAGAAACCCAGGGGGAGAGAGAGAGAAACACTGAGGGGAGAGAGTGAAACACTGGAGAGAGAGAGAAACACTGGGGAGAGAGAGAGAAACACTGGGGGGAGGTAGTGAGAAAAACTGGGGGGAGAGAAAGAGAGAAACACGGCGGGCGGAGAGAGAGAGTGATACACTGGATGGATAGAGAGAGAGAAACACTGGGGGGTGAGAGAGAAACACCGGGGGTGGAGAGAGAGAGAAACACTGGGGGGTGAGAGAGAGAAACGCTGGGGGAGAGAGTGAAACACTGGGGGGAGAGAAAGAGATAAACACTGGGGTGAGAGAGAGAGAAAAACACTGGGGGAGGAGAGGAGAAAGACTGGGGGAGACAGAGAGAGAGAAACACTGAGGGTAGAGAGAGAGAGAAACACTGTGGGGAGAGCGAGAAACACTGGGGAGAGAGAGAAACACTGGTGAGAGACAGAGAGAAACACAGGGGGGAGAGAGAGAAAGAAATATTGGGGAGAGCGAGAGAGTCAGAAACAATGGGGGTAGAGGGAGAGAGAGATCGAGAAACACTGGAGGGAGAGAGATAGAGAGAAACACTGGGGGGTGAGGGAGAAACACGGGGGGAGAGAGAGAGAAACACTAGGGGGAGAGAGAGAGAAACACTGGGGGGAGAGAGAGAGAGAAAAATACTGGTTGGTGTGGGAGAAACACTGGGGGGAGAGAGAGAAACACTGGATGGAGAGGGAGAGAAACACTGGGGAGAGAGAGAGAAACACTGGGGGGAGATTGAGAGAAACAATGGGGGGAGAGAGAGAGACACAGGGGGAGAGAGAGAAAAACTGAGGGAGGAGAGAGAGAGAAACACTGGGGGAGGAGAGAGAGAAACACTGGGGGGAGAGAGAGCGAGAAACACTGGGGGAGGAGAGAGAGAAACACTGGGGGTAGAGAATGAGAGAAACACTGGGGGAGGAGAGAGAGAGAGTGAAACACTGGAGGGATAGAGAGAGAGGAACACTGGGGGGAGATAGACAGAAACACTGGGGTGAGAGAGAGAATCACTGGGTAGAGAGAGAGAGAGAAACACTGGGGGGTGGAGAGAGAGAGAGTGAAACACTGGAGGGATAGAGAGAGAGGAACACTGGGGGGAGTGAGAGAGAAACACTGGGGTGAGAGAGAGAAACACTGGGTAGAGGGAGAGAGATAAACACTGGGGGAGAGAGGCAGAAACACTGGTGGGAGAGAGAGAGAGACACTGCGGGGTGAGAGAGAGAAACGCTGGGGGAGAGAGGGAGAAACACTGGTGGGAGAGAGAGAGAGAGACAGAGAAACACTGGGGGGAGAACGAGAGAGAGAGAGAAACACTGGGGGAGAGAGAGTTAAACACAGGGGCGAGGAGAGTGTGAGAAACACTGGGGGGAGAGAGAGAGAAACACTTGGGGGAGAGAGAGAGAAACACTTGGGGGAGAGAGAGAGAAACACTGGGGGAGAGAGAGAAAGAGAAACACTTGGGGGAGGGAGAGAGCGATATGGAGAAACACTGGGGGGAGAAAGAGATAGAGAGAAACACTGGGGGGAGTGAAGGAGAGAAAGACCGGGGGAGAGAGGGAGAAACACTGGTGGGAGAGAAAGAGTGAGAGAAACACTGGGGGGGGGGGGGAAAGAGATAGAGAGAAACACTGGGGGGAGTGAAGGAGAGAAAGACCGGGTGAGAGATGGAGAAACACTGGTGTGAGAGAAAGAGTGAGAGAAACACTGGGGAGAGAGAGAGAGAGGAACACTGGGGTGAGAGAGGGAAACTCTGGGGGGAGGAGAGAGTGAGAAACATTGGGGGGAGAGAGAGAAACCCAGGGGGAGAGAGAGAGAAACACTGAGGGGAGAGAGTGAAACACTGAGGGGAGAGAGTGAAACACTGGAGAGAGAGAGAAACACTGGGGAGAGAGAGAGAAACACTGGGGGGAGGTAGTGAGAAAAACTGGGGGGAGAGAAAGAGAGAAACACGGCGGCAGGAGAGAGAGAGTGATACACTGGATGGATAGAGAGAGAGAAACACTGGGGGGTGAGAGAGAAACACCGGGGGGAGGAGAGAGAGAGAAACACTGGGGGGTGAGAGAGAGAAACGCTGGGGGAGAGAGTGAAACACTGGGGGGAGAGAAAGAGATAAACACTGGGGTGAGAGAGAGAGAGAAACACTGGGGGAGGAGAGGAGAAAGACTGGGGGAGACAGAGAGAGAGAAACACTGAGGGTAGAGAGAGAGAGAAACACTGTGGGGAGAGCGAGAAACACTGGGGAGAGAGAGAAACACTGGTGAGAGACAGAGAGAAACACAGGGGGGAGAGAGAGAAAGAAATATTGGGGAGAGCGAGAGAGTCAGAAACAATGGGGGTAGAGGGAGAGAGAGATCGAGAAACACTGGAGGGAGAGAGATAGAGAGAAACACTGGGGGGTGAGGGAGAAACACGGGGGGAGAGAGAGAGAAACACTAGGGGGAGAGAGAGAGAAAAATACTGGTTGGTGTGGGAGAAACACTGGGGGGAGAGAAACACTGGATGGAGAGGGAGAGAAACACTGGGGAGAGAGAGAGAAACACTGGGGGGAGATTGAGAGAAACAATGGGGGGAGAGAGAGAGACACAGGGGGAGAGAGAGAGAAAAACTGAGGGAGGAGAGAGAGAGAAACACTGTGGGAGGAGAGAGAGAAACACTGGGGGGAGAGAGAGCGAGAAACACTGGGGGAGGAAAGAGAGAAACACTGGGGGTAGAGAATGAGAGAAACACTGGGGGAGGAGAGAGAGAGAGTGAAATACTGGAGGGATAGAGAGAGAGGAACACTGGGGGGAGAGAGAGAGAAACACTGGGGTGAGAGAGAGAAACACAGGGTAGAGAGAGAGAGAGAAACACTGGGGGGTGGAGAGAGAGAGAGTGAAACACTGGAGGGATAGAGAGAGAGGAACACTGGGGGGAGAGAGAGAGAAACACTGGGGTGAGATAGAGAAACACTGGGTAGAGGGAGAGAGATAAACACTGGGGGAGAGAGAGATAGAGAGAGAGACACTGCGGGGTGAGAGAGAGAAACGCTGGGGGAGAGAGGGAGAAACACTGGTGGGAGAGAGAGAGAGAGACAGAGAAACACTGGGGGGAGAACGAGAGAGAGAGAGAAACACTGGGAGAGAGAGAGAAACACTGGGGGTGAGAGAGAAACACTGGGGGGAGGTGGGAGAGAGAGAAACACAGTGGGGTGATAGAGAGAAACGCTGGGGTAGAGAGTGAAACACTGGGAGTAGAGAGAGAGTGAGAGAGAAACACTGGGGGAGAGAGAGAGATACACTAGGGGAGGAGAGAGAGAGAAACGCTGGGGGAGGAGAGAGAGAAACACTCGGGAGTGAGAGAGAGAAACACTGGGGGGAGGTGGGAGAGAGAGAAACACAGGGGGGTGATAGAGAGAAACGCTGGGGGAGAGAGTGAAACACTGGGGGAGAGAGAGAGAGAAACACTGGGAGTAGAGAGAGAGTGAGAGAGAAACACTGGGGGAGAGAGAGAGATACACTGGGGGAGGAGAGAGAGAGAAACGCTGGGGGAGGAGAGAGAGAAACACTCGGGAGTGAGAGAGAGAAACACAGTGGGAGGAGGGAGATAATCACTGCGTGGACAGAGAGAGAAACACTGGGGGGAGCGGAGAGGGAGAAACACTGGGGGGAGAGAGAGAGAGAAACACTGTGGGGAGAGAGAGAGAAACATTGTGGGGAGAGAGAGAAACACTGGGGTGAGAGAGAGAAACACTGGGTAGAGAGAGAGAGAGAGAGACACTGGGGGGAGAGAGATAAACACTGGGGTGAGAGAGTGAAACACTGGGGGGAGCGAGAGAGATAAACACTGTGGGGAGAGAGAGAGAGAAACACTGGGGGAGAGAGAGAGAGTGAGTAACACTGGGGGGAGTGAGTTAAACACTGGGGGAGAGAGGGAGAATCACTGGTGGGAGAGAGAAAGAGAGAGAGAGAGACACTGGGGGGTGAGAGAGAGAAACGGTGGGGAGAGAGGGAGAAACACTGGTAGGAGAGAGAGACAGAGACAGAGAAACACTGGGTGGAGAACGAGAGAGAGAGAGAAACACTGGGGGAGAGTGAGAAACACTGGTTGGAGGAGAGAGAGAGAAACACTGGGGGGTGAGAGAGAGAAACGCTGGGGGAGAGAGTGAAATACTGGGAGAGAGAGAGAGAGAGAGACACTGGGAGTAGAGAGAGAGTGCCAGAGAAACACTGGGGGGAGAGAGAGAGAGATACACTGGGGGAGGAGAGAGAGAGAAACGCTGGGGGAGGAGAGAGAGAAACACTGGGGAGAGAGAGAGAGAAATACAGTGGGAGGAGAGAGAGAATCACTGGGTGGACAGAGAGAGAAACACTGGAGGGAGCAGAGAGAGAGAAACACTAGGGGGAGAGAGATAAACACTGGGAGGAGAGAGAGAGAGAAACACTGGGGAGAGAGAGAGAAACACCAGGGGGAGATAGAGAGAAACACTGGGGGGAGAGAGAGAGGGAGAGACACTGGGGGGAGAGAGAGAGAGCGAAACACTGTGGGGAGAGAGAGAAACACTGGGGTGAGAGAGAGAAACACTGGGTAGAGAGAGAGAGAGAGAGAGAGACACTGGGGGGAGAGAGATAAACACTGGGGTGAGAGAGTGAAACACTGGGTAGAGAGAGAGAGAGAAACACTGGGGGTGGAGAGAGAGAGTAACACTGGGGGGAGAGAGTTAAACACTGAGGGAGAGAGGGAGAATCACTGGTGGGAGAGAGAGAGAGACACTGGGGGTTGAGAGAGAGAAACGCTGGGGAGAGAGGGAGAAACACTGGTGGGAGAGAGAGAGAGAGACAGATAAACACTGGGGGGAGAACGAGAGAGAGAGAGAAACACTGGGGGAGAGAGAGAAACACTGGTTGGAGGAGAGAGAGAGAAACACTGGGGGGTGAGAGAGAGAAACGCTGGGCGAGAGAGTGAAACACTGGGAGAGAGAGAGAGACATTGGGAGTAGAGAGAGAGTGCCAGAGAAACACTGGGGGGAGAGAGAGAGAGATACACTGGGGGAGGAGAGAGAAACGCTGGGGGAGGAGAGAGAAACGCTGGGGGAGGAGAGAGAGAAACACTGGGGAGAGAGAGAGAGAGAAATACAGTGGGAGGAGAGAGAGAATCACTGGGTGGACAGAGAGAGAAACACTGGGGGGAGCAGAGAGAGAGAAACACTAGGGGGAGAGAGTTAAACACTGGGAGGAGAGAGAGAGAGAAACACTGGTGGGAGAGAGAGAGAGAAACACTGGGGAGAGCGAGAGAGAGAAACACTGGGTGGAGAGAGAGAGAAACACGGGAGGGAGAAAGAGAGACACACTGGGGAGAGAGAGAGAAACACTTGGGGGAGAGAGAGAGAAACACTGGAGGGAGAGAAAGAGGGAGAGACACTGGGGAGAGAGAGAGAGATGAAGAGTGGGGGAGGAGAGAGGGAGCGAGAGAAACACTGGGGGGAGAAAAAGAGAGAAACACTGGTGGAGGAGAGAGAGAGAGAGTGAAACACTGGAGGGATATAGAGAGAGAAACACTGGAGGGAGATAGAGAGAGTGAAACACTGGAGGGAGATAGAGAGAGAGAAACACTGGGGGGAGAGAGAGAGAAAAACTCGTGGGAGAGAGAGAGAGAAACACTGGGGAGAGAGAGAGAGAGAAACACTGGGGGAGAGGGTTAGAAACACTGGGGGGAGAGAGTTAAACACAGGGGCGAGGAGAGAGTGAGAAACACTGGTGGGAGAGAGAGAGAGAGAGACAGAGAAACACTGGGGGGGAGAACGAGAGAGAGAGAGAAACACTGGGGGAGAGAGAGAAACACTGGGGGGAGAGAGAGAAACACTGGGGGGAGGTGGGAGAGAGAGAAACACAGGGGGTGATAGAGAGAAACGCTGGGGTAGAGAGTGAAACACTGGGAGAGAGAGAGAGAAACACTGGGAGTAGAGAGAGAGTGAGAGAGAAACACTGGGGGAGAGAGAGAGATACACTGGGGGAGGAGAGAGAGAGAAACGCTGGGGGAGGAGAGAGAGAAACACTCGGGAGTGAGAGAGAGAAACACAGTGGGAGGAGGGAGATAATCACTGGGTGGACAGAGAGAGAAACACTGGGGGGAGCGGAGAGGGAGAAACACTGGGGGGAGAGAGAGAGAGAAACACTGTGGGGAGAGAGAGAGAGAAACACTGGGGGGAGAGAGAGAGAGAGAGAAACATTGTGGGGAGAGAGAGAAACACTGGGGTGAGAGAGAGAAACACTGGGTAGAGAGAGAGAGAGAGAGACACTGGGGGGAGAGAGATAAACACTGGGGTGAGAGAGTGAAACACTGGGGGGAGAGAGAGAGATAAACACTGTGGGGAGAGAGAGAGAAACACTGGGGGGAGAGAGAGAGAGTGAGTAACACTGGGGGGAGAGAGTTAAACACTGGGGGAGAGAGGGAGAATCACTGGTGGGAGAGAGAGAGGGAGAGACACTGGGGAGAGAGAGAGAGATGAACAGTGGGGGAGGAGAGAGGGAGCGAGAGAAACACTGGGGGGAGAAAAAGAGAGAAACACTGGTGGAGGAGAGAAAGAGAGAGTGAAACACTGGAGGGATAGAGAGAGAGAAACACTGGAGGGAGATAGAGAGAGTGAAACACTGGGGGGAGAGAGAGAGAAACACTGGGGGGAGAGAGAGAGAAACACTGGGGGGCGGGAGAGAGGGATATTGAGAAACACTGGGGGGAGAAAGAGATAGAGAGAAACACTGGGGGGAGAGGAGGAGTGAGAGAAACACTGGGGGAGAGAGAGAAAGAGAAATACTGTGGGGAGAGAGAGTGAAACTCAGTGGGGGGAGAGAGAGAGAGAAACAATGGGGGAGAGAGAGAAAGAGAAACACTTGGGGGAGGGAGAGAGCGATATGGAGAAACACTGGGGGGAGAAAGAGATAGAGAGAAACACTGGGGGGAGTGAAGGAGAGAAAGACCGGGGGAGAGAGGGAGAAACACTGGTGGGAGAGAAAGAGTGAGAGAAACACTGGGGGGGAAAAGAGATAGAGAGAAACACTGGGGGGAGTGAAGGAGAGAAAGACCGGGTGAGAGATGGAGAAACACTGGTGGGAGGGAAAGAGTGAGAGAAACACTGGGGAGAGAGAGAGAGAGGAACACTGGGGTGAGAGAGGGAAACTCTGGGGGGAGGAGAGAGTGAGAAACATTGGGGGGAGAGAGAGAAACCCAGGGGGAGAGAGAGAGAAACACTGAGGGGAGAGAGTGAAACACTGGAGAGAGAGAGAAACACTGGGGAGAGAGAGAGAAACACTGGGGGGAGGTAGTGAGAAAAACTGGGGGGAGAGAAAGAGAGAAACACGGCGGGCGGAGAGAGAGAGTGATACACTGGATGGATAGAGAGAGAGAAACACTGGGGGGTGAGAGAGAAACACCGGGGGTGGAGAGAGAGAGAAACACTGGGGGGTGAGAGAGAGAAACGCTGGGGGAGAGAGTGAAACACTGGGGGGAGAGAAAGAGATAAACACTGGGGTGAGAGAGAGAGAAAAACACTGGGGGAGGAGAGGAGAAAGACTGGGGGAGACAGAGAGAGAGAAACACTGAGGGTAGAGAGAGAGAGAAACACTGTGGGGAGAGCGAGAAACACTGGGGAGAGAGAGAAACACTGGTGAGAGACAGAGAGAAACACAGGGGGGAGAGAGAGAAAGAAATATTGGGGAGAGCGAGAGAGTCAGAAACAATGGGGGTAGAGGGAGAGAGAGATCGAGAAACACTGGAGGGAGAGAGATAGAGAGAAACACTGGGGGGTGAGGGAGAAACACGGGGGGAGAGAGAGAGAAACACTAGGGGGAGAGAGAGAGAAACACTGGGGGGAGAGAGAGAGAGAAAAATACTGGTTGGTGTGGGAGAAACACTGGGGGGAGAGAGAGAAACACTGGATGGAGAGGGAGAGAAACACTGGGGAGAGAGAGAGAAACACTGGGGGGAGATTGAGAGAAACAATGGGGGGAGAGAGAGAGACACAGGGGGAGAGAGAGAAAAACTGAGGGAGGAGAGAGAGAGAAACACTGGGGGAGGAGAGAGAGAAACACTGGGGGGAGAGAGAGCGAGAAACACTGGGGGAGGAGAGAGAGAAACACTGGGGGTAGAGAATGAGAGAAACACTGGGGGAGGAGAGAGAGAGAGTGAAACACTGGAGGGATAGAGAGAGAGGAACACTGGGGGGAGATAGACAGAAACACTGGGGTGAGAGAGAGAATCACTGGGTAGAGAGAGAGAGAGAAACACTGGGGGGTGGAGAGAGAGAGAGTGAAACACTGGAGGGATAGAGAGAGAGGAACACTGGGGGGAGTGAGAGAGAAACACTGGGGTGAGAGAGAGAAACACTGGGTAGAGGGAGAGAGATAAACACTGGGGGAGAGAGGCAGAAACACTGGTGGGAGAGAGAGAGAGACACTGCGGGGTGAGAGAGAGAAACGCTGGGGGAGAGAGGGAGAAACACTGGTGGGAGAGAGAGAGAGAGACAGAGAAACACTGGGGGGAGAACGAGAGAGAGAGAGAAACACTGGGGGAGAGAGAGTTAAACACAGGGGCGAGGAGAGTGTGAGAAACACTGGGGGGAGAGAGAGAGAAACACTTGGGGGAGAGAGAGAGAAACACTTGGGGGAGAGAGAGAGAAACACTGGGGGAGAGAGAGAAAGAGAAACACTTGGGGGAGGGAGAGAGCGATATGGAGAAACACTGGGGGGAGAAAGAGATAGAGAGAAACACTGGGGGGAGTGAAGGAGAGAAAGACCGGGGGAGAGAGGGAGAAACACTGGTGGGAGAGAAAGAGTGAGAGAAACACTGGGGGGGGGGGGGAAAGAGATAGAGAGAAACACTGGGGGGAGTGAAGGAGAGAAAGACCGGGTGAGAGATGGAGAAACACTGGTGTGAGAGAAAGAGTGAGAGAAACACTGGGGAGAGAGAGAGAGAGGAACACTGGGGTGAGAGAGGGAAACTCTGGGGGGAGGAGAGAGTGAGAAACATTGGGGGGAGAGAGAGAAACCCAGGGGGAGAGAGAGAGAAACACTGAGGGGAGAGAGTGAAACACTGAGGGGAGAGAGTGAAACACTGGAGAGAGAGAGAAACACTGGGGAGAGAGAGAGAAACACTGGGGGGAGGTAGTGAGAAAAACTGGGGGGAGAGAAAGAGAGAAACACGGCGGCAGGAGAGAGAGAGTGATACACTGGATGGATAGAGAGAGAGAAACACTGGGGGGTGAGAGAGAAACACCGGGGGGAGGAGAGAGAGAGAAACACTGGGGGGTGAGAGAGAGAAACGCTGGGGGAGAGAGTGAAACACTGGGGGGAGAGAAAGAGATAAACACTGGGGTGAGAGAGAGAGAGAAACACTGGGGGAGGAGAGGAGAAAGACTGGGGGAGACAGAGAGAGAGAAACACTGAGGGTAGAGAGAGAGAGAAACACTGTGGGGAGAGCGAGAAACACTGGGGAGAGAGAGAAACACTGGTGAGAGACAGAGAGAAACACAGGGGGGAGAGAGAGAAAGAAATATTGGGGAGAGCGAGAGAGTCAGAAACAATGGGGGTAGAGGGAGAGAGAGATCGAGAAACACTGGAGGGAGAGAGATAGAGAGAAACACTGGGGGGTGAGGGAGAAACACGGGGGGAGAGAGAGAGAAACACTAGGGGGAGAGAGAGAGAAAAATACTGGTTGGTGTGGGAGAAACACTGGGGGGAGAGAAACACTGGATGGAGAGGGAGAGAAACACTGGGGAGAGAGAGAGAAACACTGGGGGGAGATTGAGAGAAACAATGGGGGGAGAGAGAGAGACACAGGGGGAGAGAGAGAGAAAAACTGAGGGAGGAGAGAGAGAGAAACACTGTGGGAGGAGAGAGAGAAACACTGGGGGGAGAGAGAGCGAGAAACACTGGGGGAGGAAAGAGAGAAACACTGGGGGTAGAGAATGAGAGAAACACTGGGGGAGGAGAGAGAGAGAGTGAAATACTGGAGGGATAGAGAGAGAGGAACACTGGGGGGAGAGAGAGAGAAACACTGGGGTGAGAGAGAGAAACACAGGGTAGAGAGAGAGAGAGAAACACTGGGGGGTGGAGAGAGAGAGAGTGAAACACTGGAGGGATAGAGAGAGAGGAACACTGGGGGGAGAGAGAGAGAAACACTGGGGTGAGATAGAGAAACACTGGGTAGAGGGAGAGAGATAAACACTGGGGGAGAGAGAGATAGAGAGAGAGACACTGCGGGGTGAGAGAGAGAAACGCTGGGGGAGAGAGGGAGAAACACTGGTGGGAGAGAGAGAGAGAGACAGAGAAACACTGGGGGGAGAACGAGAGAGAGAGAGAAACACTGGGAGAGAGAGAGAAACACTGGGGGTGAGAGAGAAACAC
Source organism: Heptranchias perlo (assembly GCF_035084215.1). Lineage (NCBI taxonomy): Eukaryota > Metazoa > Chordata > Chondrichthyes > Hexanchiformes > Hexanchidae > Heptranchias > Heptranchias perlo. The sequence continues at coordinate 261,877 of NW_027139373.1, forward strand.
TGGGGGGAGGTGGGAGAGAGAGAAACACAGTGGGGTGATAGAGAGAAACGCTGGGGTAGAGAGTGAAACACTGGGAGTAGAGAGAGAGTGAGAGAGAAACACTGGGGGAGAGAGAGAGATACACTAGGGGAGGAGAGAGAGAGAAACGCTGGGGGAGGAGAGAGAGAAACACTCGGGAGTGAGAGAGAGAAACACTGGGGGGAGGTGGGAGAGAGAGAAACACAGGGGGGTGATAGAGAGAAACGCTGGGGGAGAGAGTGAAACACTGGGGGAGAGAGAGAGAGAAACACTGGGAGTAGAGAGAGAGTGAGAGAGAAACACTGGGGGAGAGAGAGAGATACACTGGGGGAGGAGAGAGAGAGAAACGCTGGGGGAGGAGAGAGAGAAACACTCGGGAGTGAGAGAGAGAAACACAGTGGGAGGAGGGAGATAATCACTGCGTGGACAGAGAGAGAAACACTGGGGGGAGCGGAGAGGGAGAAACACTGGGGGGAGAGAGAGAGAGAAACACTGTGGGGAGAGAGAGAGAAACATTGTGGGGAGAGAGAGAAACACTGGGGTGAGAGAGAGAAACACTGGGTAGAGAGAGAGAGAGAGAGACACTGGGGGGAGAGAGATAAACACTGGGGTGAGAGAGTGAAACACTGGGGGGAGCGAGAGAGATAAACACTGTGGGGAGAGAGAGAGAGAAACACTGGGGGAGAGAGAGAGAGTGAGTAACACTGGGGGGAGTGAGTTAAACACTGGGGGAGAGAGGGAGAATCACTGGTGGGAGAGAGAAAGAGAGAGAGAGAGACACTGGGGGGTGAGAGAGAGAAACGGTGGGGAGAGAGGGAGAAACACTGGTAGGAGAGAGAGACAGAGACAGAGAAACACTGGGTGGAGAACGAGAGAGAGAGAGAAACACTGGGGGAGAGTGAGAAACACTGGTTGGAGGAGAGAGAGAGAAACACTGGGGGGTGAGAGAGAGAAACGCTGGGGGAGAGAGTGAAATACTGGGAGAGAGAGAGAGAGAGAGACACTGGGAGTAGAGAGAGAGTGCCAGAGAAACACTGGGGGGAGAGAGAGAGAGATACACTGGGGGAGGAGAGAGAGAGAAACGCTGGGGGAGGAGAGAGAGAAACACTGGGGAGAGAGAGAGAGAAATACAGTGGGAGGAGAGAGAGAATCACTGGGTGGACAGAGAGAGAAACACTGGAGGGAGCAGAGAGAGAGAAACACTAGGGGGAGAGAGATAAACACTGGGAGGAGAGAGAGAGAGAAACACTGGGGAGAGAGAGAGAAACACCAGGGGGAGATAGAGAGAAACACTGGGGGGAGAGAGAGAGGGAGAGACACTGGGGGGAGAGAGAGAGAGCGAAACACTGTGGGGAGAGAGAGAAACACTGGGGTGAGAGAGAGAAACACTGGGTAGAGAGAGAGAGAGAGAGAGAGACACTGGGGGGAGAGAGATAAACACTGGGGTGAGAGAGTGAAACACTGGGTAGAGAGAGAGAGAGAAACACTGGGGGTGGAGAGAGAGAGTAACACTGGGGGGAGAGAGTTAAACACTGAGGGAGAGAGGGAGAATCACTGGTGGGAGAGAGAGAGAGACACTGGGGGTTGAGAGAGAGAAACGCTGGGGAGAGAGGGAGAAACACTGGTGGGAGAGAGAGAGAGAGACAGATAAACACTGGGGGGAGAACGAGAGAGAGAGAGAAACACTGGGGGAGAGAGAGAAACACTGGTTGGAGGAGAGAGAGAGAAACACTGGGGGGTGAGAGAGAGAAACGTTGGGCGAGAGAGTGAAACACTGGGAGAGAGAGAGAGACATTGGGAGTAGAGAGAGAGTGCCAGAGAAACACTGGGGGGAGAGAGAGAGAGATACACTGGGGGAGGAGAGAGAAACGCTGGGGGAGGAGAGAGAAACGCTGGGGGAGGAGAGAGAGAAACACTGGGGAGAGAGAGAGAGAGAAATACAGTGGGAGGAGAGAGAGAATCACTGGGTGGACAGAGAGAGAAACACTGGGGGGAGCAGAGAGAGAGAAACACTAGGGGGAGAGAGTTAAACACTGGGAGGAGAGAGAGAGAGAAACACTGGTGGGAGAGAGAGAGAGAAACACTGGGGAGAGCGAGAGAGAGAAACACTGGGTGGAGAGAGAGAGAAACACGGGAGGGAGAAAGAGAGACACACTGGGGAGAGAGAGAGAAACACTTGGGGGAGAGAGAGAGAAACACTGGAGGGAGAGAAAGAGGGAGAGACACTGGGGAGAGAGAGAGAGATGAAGAGTGGGGGAGGAGAGAGGGAGCGAGAGAAACACTGGGGGGAGAAAAAGAGAGAAACACTGGTGGAGGAGAGAGAGAGAGAGTGAAACACTGGAGGGATATAGAGAGAGAAACACTGGAGGGAGATAGAGAGAGTGAAACACTGGAGGGAGATAGAGAGAGAGAAACACTGGGGGGAGAGAGAGAGAAAAACTCGTGGGAGAGAGAGAGAGAAACACTGGGGAGAGAGAGAGAGAGAAACACTGGGGGAGAGGGTTAGAAACACTGGGGGGAGAGAGTTAAACACAGGGGCGAGGAGAGAGTGAGAAACACTGGTGGGAGAGAGAGAGAGAGAGACAGAGAAACACTGGGGGGGAGAACGAGAGAGAGAGAGAAACACTGGGGGAGAGAGAGAAACACTGGGGGGAGAGAGAGAAACACTGGGGGGAGGTGGGAGAGAGAGAAACACAGGGGGTGATAGAGAGAAACGCTGGGGTAGAGAGTGAAACACTGGGAGAGAGAGAGAGAAACACTGGGAGTAGAGAGAGAGTGAGAGAGAAACACTGGGGGAGAGAGAGAGATACACTGGGGGAGGAGAGAGAGAGAAACGCTGGGGGAGGAGAGAGAGAAACACTCGGGAGTGAGAGAGAGAAACACAGTGGGAGGAGGGAGATAATCACTGGGTGGACAGAGAGAGAAACACTGGGGGGAGCGGAGAGGGAGAAACACTGGGGGGAGAGAGAGAGAGAAACACTGTGGGGAGAGAGAGAGAGAAACACTGGGGGGAGAGAGAGAGAGAGAGAAACATTGTGGGGAGAGAGAGAAACACTGGGGTGAGAGAGAGAAACACTGGGTAGAGAGAGAGAGAGAGAGACACTGGGGGGAGAGAGATAAACACTGGGGTGAGAGAGTGAAACACTGGGGGGAGAGAGAGAGATAAACACTGTGGGGAGAGAGAGAGAAACACTGGGGGGAGAGAGAGAGAGTGAGTAACACTGGGGGGAGAGAGTTAAACACTGGGGGAGAGAGGGAGAATCACTGGTGGGAGAGAGAGAGGGAGAGACACTGGGGAGAGAGAGAGAGATGAACAGTGGGGGAGGAGAGAGGGAGCGAGAGAAACACTGGGGGGAGAAAAAGAGAGAAACACTGGTGGAGGAGAGAAAGAGAGAGTGAAACACTGGAGGGATAGAGAGAGAGAAACACTGGAGGGAGATAGAGAGAGTGAAACACTGGGGGGAGAGAGAGAGAAACACTGGGGGGAGAGAGAGAGAAACACTGGGGGGCGGGAGAGAGGGATATTGAGAAACACTGGGGGGAGAAAGAGATAGAGAGAAACACTGGGGGGAGAGGAGGAGTGAGAGAAACACTGGGGGAGAGAGAGAAAGAGAAATACTGTGGGGAGAGAGAGTGAAACTCAGTGGGGGGAGAGAGAGAGAGAAACAATGGGGAGAGCGAGAGAGAGAAACACTGGGTGGAGAGAAAGAGAAACACAGGATGGAGAAAGAGAGAAACACTGCGGAGAGAGAGAGAAACACTGGGGGGAGATAGAGAGAAACACTGGAGGGAGAGAGAGAGGGAGAGACACTGGGGAGAGAGAGAGAGAGGAACAGTGGGGGAGGAGAGAGGGAGGGAGAGAAACACTGGGGGGAGAAAAAGACAGAAACAATGGTGGAGGAGAGAGAGAGAGAGTGAAACACTGGAGGGATAGAGAGAGAGAAACACTGGAGGGAGATAGAGAGAGTGAAACACTGGGGGGAGAACATAAGAACATAAGAACATAAGAAATTGGAGCAGGAGTAGGCCAATCGGCCCCTGGAGCCTGCTCCGCCATTCAATAAGATCATGGCTGATCTGATCCCAACCACAAATCAAAAGAACACAAGAAGTCGGAGCAGGACCCGGCCACATAGCCCCTGGGCCCTCTCCGCCACCCACAGGGCATTGACCGATCCGAACTCAGCTTCATGTCCAATTTCCTGCCCGCTCCCCATAACCCCTAATTCCCTTTACTTCCAGGAAACTGTCTATTTCTGTTTTAAATTTATCTAATGATGCAGCTTCCACAGCTTCCTGGGGCAGCAAATTCCACAGACCTACCACCCTCTGAGTGAAGAAGTTTCTCCTCATCTCAGCTTTGAAAGAGCAGCCCCTTATTCTAAGATTATGCCCCCTAGTTCTAGTTTCACCCATCTTTGGGAACATCTTGGGAACATCCTTACTGCATCCACCCGATCAAGACCCTTCACAATCTTATATGTTTCAATAAGATCACCTCTCATTCTTCTGAACTCCAATGAGTAGAGTCCCAATCTACTCAACCTCTCCTCATATGTCCGCCCCCTCATCCCCGGGATTAACCGGGGAGAGGAGGGGTGAGAGAAACACTGGGGGGAGAACGAGAGAGAGACAAACAGTGGGGGAGAGAGAGAGAAACACTGGGGGGAGAGAGAGAGAGAAACACTGGGGGGAGAGAGTTAAACACAGGGGGGAGGAGAGAGGGAGAAACACTGGGGGGAGAGAGAGAAACACTGGGGGAGAGAGAGAGAAACACTGGGGGAGACAGAGAGAGAAACACTGGGGGGAGGGAGAGAGGGATATTGAGAAACACTGGGGGGAGAAAGAGATAGAGAGAAACACTGGGGGGAGAGGAGGGGTGAGAGAAACACTGGGGGGAGAACGAGAGAGAGACAAACAGTGGGGGAGAGAGAGAGAAACACTGAGGGGAGAGAGAGAAACACTGGGGGGAGAGAGAGAGAAAAACTCGGGGGAGAGAGAATGAAACACTGGAGGGAGAGAGAGAGAAACACTGGGGAGAGAGAGAGAAACACTGGGGGGAGAGAGTGAGAAACACTGGGGGGAGAGAGAGAGAGACACTGGGGGAGAGAGAGAGATGAACACGGGGGGAGGAGAGAGAGAGAGAGAGAAACACTGGGGTGAGAGAGAGAATACTGGAGGGAGAGAGAGAGAAACACTGGGGGGAGAGAGAGAAACACTGAGGGGAGAGAGAGAATACTGGAGGGAGAGAGAGTGAAACACTGGGGGGAGAAAAAGAGAGAAACACTGGTGGAGGAGAGAGAGAGATAGTGAAACACTAGAGGGATAGAGGGAGAGAAACACTGGAGGGAGATATAGAGAGTGAAACACTGTGCGGAGATAGAGAGTAACACTGGGGGGAGAGAGAGAGAAACACTCGGGAGAGAGAGAGAGAGAAACACTGGGGGAGAGAGAGAGAGAGAGAGAGACACTGGGGGGAGAGAGTTAAACACAGGTGGGAGGTGAGAGGGAGAAACACTTGGGGGCGAGAGAGAAAAACACTGGGGGGAGAGAGAGAGAAACACTGGGGGAGAGAGAGAGAGAAACACTGGGGGGAGGGAGAGAGGGATATGGAGAAACACTGGGGGGAGAAAGAGATAGAGAGAAACACTGGGGGAGAGAGGAGGAGTGAGAGAAAGACTGGGTGGAGAAAGAGAGAGAGAGAAACAGTGGGGGAGAGAGAGAGAAACACTGAGGGGAGGGAGAGAAACACTGGGGGAAGAGAGAGAAACACTGGGGGGAGAGAGAGTGAAACACTGGAGGGAGAGAGAGAGAAACACTTGGGAGAGAGAGAGCAACACTGGGGGGAGATAGTGAGAAACACTGGGGGGAGAGAGAGAGAGAGAGACTGGGGAGGGAGAGAGAGACACTGGGGGGAGATATTGAGAAATACTGGGGGGAGAGAGAGAGAGACACTGGGGAGAGAGAGAGAGGAACACTGGGGGAGGAGAGAGAGAGAGAGAAACATGGGGTGAGAGAGAGAAACACTGGGGTGGAGAGAGAAACACTGAGGGAGGGAGAAAAACACTGGGGGGAGAGAGAGAGAAACACTGGGAGGAGAGACAGTGAAACACTGGAGGGAGAGAGAGAGAAACACTGGGGAGAGAGAGAGAAACACTGGGGGTAGAGAGAGAAACACTGGGGAGTGAGAGAGAGAGAGAAACACTGGGGGGAGCAGAGATAGAGAAACACTTGGGGGAGAGAGGAGAGATAAACACTGGGTGGGGGGGAGAGAGAGAGAAACACTGGGGAGAGAGAGAGAGAGAGAGAAACACAGTGCGGAGAGAGAGAAACACTGGGGAGAGAGAGAAACACTGGGGTGAGAGAGAGAAACACTGGGGGTAGAGAGAGAAACACTGGGGACAGAGATCGAGAGAAACACTGGGGGGAGAGGATGAGTGAGAGAAACACTGGGGTGAAAGGGAGAGAGAGAAACAGTGGGGGAGAGAGAGAGAAACACAGGGGGGTGAGAGAGAGAAACGCTGGGGAGAGAGTGAAACACTGGGGGGAGAGAAAGAGATAAACACTGGGGTGAGAGAGAGAGAAAAACACTGGGGTGAGCGAGAGAAACACTGGGGGTAGAGTGAGAAACACTGGGGGAGAGAAAGAGAGAAACACTGGGGAGGAGAGAGAGAGTGAAACACTGGAGGGATAGAGAGAGAGAAACGCTGGGGATAGGGAGAGAGAGAAACACTGGGGGGAGCGAGAGAGAAAAACTGGTTGGAGAGAGAGAGAGAGAAACACTGGGGGAGAGAGAGAAACACTGGGGCGGGACAGTGAGAGAAACACTTTGCGGGAGAGAGAGAGAAACACTGGGGAGAGATAGCGAGAGAGAAACACTGGGGGGAGAGAGAGCCGAGAAACACTGGGGGAGGAGAGAGAGTGAAACACTGGAGAGAGAGAGAGAGAAACACAGTGGGAGGAGAGAGAGAATCATTGGGTGGACAGAGAGAGAAACACTGGGGGGAGCAGAGATAGAGAAACACTTGGGGGAGAGAGAGAGAAACACTGGGGGAGGAGAGAGAGAGAGAGAGAGAGACAGTGCGGAGAGAGAGAAACACTGGGCAGAGCGAGAAACACTGGGGTGAGAGAGAGAAAACACTGGGGGTAGAGAGAGAAACAATGGGGAGAGAGAGAGAGAGAAACACTGGGGGAGAGAGAGAAACACTGGGGGCGGGAGTGTGAGAGAAAACACTTTGGGGAGAGAGAGAGAAACACTGGGAGGGAGAGAGAGAAACACTGGGGAGATGATAGCGAGAGAGAAACACTGGGGGGAGAGAGAGAGCGAGAAACACTGGGGAGGAGAGAGAGTGAAACACTGGGGGAGGAAGAGAGAGAATCACTGAGTGGACAGAGAGAGAAACACTGTGGGGAGCAGAGATAGAGAAACACTTGGGGGAGAGATATAGATAAACACTGGGGGGGGTGAGAGAGAGAGAAACACTGGGGGGAGAGAGAGAAACACTGGGGAGAGAGAAAGTGAAACATAGGAGGGGAGAGAGTGAGACAAACCCTGGGAGAGCGAGAGAGAGAAACAATGGGGGTGAGGGAGAGTGAGAGTGAGAGAAACACTGGAGGGAGAGAGAGAGAAACGCTGGGGAGAGAGAGAGAAACACTGGGGGAGATAGAGAGAAACACTGGGGGAGGAGAGAGAGAAACATTGGGGAGAGAGAGAGAGAAACAATGGGGGTAGGAGAGAGAGGGAAACGCTGGGGAGGAGAGAGAGAAAACAATGGGGAGAGAGAGAGATAAACACAGTGGGAGGAGATAGAGAATCACTGGGTGGACAGAGAGAGAAACACTGGGGGGGCAGAGAGAGAGAAACACTGGGGGAGAGAGAGAGATAAACACTGGGGCGAGAGAGAGAAACACTGGGGGTGAGAGAGAGAAACACTGGGTGGAGAGAGAGAGAGAAAACACTGGGGGAGAGACGAGAAACACTGGGGTGAGAGAGTGAAACACTGGGTAGAGAGAGAGTGAGATAAACACTGAGGGGTGGAGAGAGAGAGAAACACTGGGGGAGAGAGATAAACACTGGGGGAGAGAGGGAGAAACAGTGATGGGAGAGAGAGAGAGAGACACTGGGGGGTGAGAGAGAGAAACGCTGGGGGGAGAGAGGGAGAAACACTGGTGGGAGAGAGAGAGAGAGAGAAGTCAGAGAAACACTGGGGGGAGAACGAGTGAGAGAGAGAAACACTGGGGGAGAGAGATAAACTCTGGGGGAGAAGAGAAACACTGTGGGGATGTGAGGGAGATCTCCACTGTAGGAGGAGAGAGAGAGAAACGCTGGGGGAGGAGAGAGAGAAACACTGGGGAGAGAGAGAGAGAAACACAGTGGGAAGAGAGAGAGAATCACCTGGGTGGACAGAGAGAGAAACACTGGGGGAGCAGAGAGAGAGAAACACTGGGGGGAGAGAGAGAGAGATAAAAACTTGGGGGAGAGAGAGAAACACTGGAGGGAGATGAGAGTGAGAGAGAAACACTGTGGGGGAGAGAGAGAAACACTGGAGAGAGAGAGAAACACTGGGGGAGAGAGAGAGTGAAACACAGGGGGTAGAGAGAGAGATAAACACTGGGGAGAGCGAGAGAGAGAAACAATGGGGGGAGAGGAGACGAGTGATAGTGAGAGAAACACTGGAGGGAGAGAGAGAAACACTGGGGGGACAGAGAGAGAAACACTGGAGGGAGAAAGAGAGAAACACTTGGGAGAGAGAGAGGGAAACACTGGGGGAGGATAGAGAGAAACACTGGAGGGATAGAGTGATGAGAGACACTGCGGGGGAGAAAAAGAGAGAACACTGGTGGAGGAGAGAGAGAGAGTGAAGCACTGGAGGGATAGAGAGATAGAAACACTGGAGGGAGATGGAAAGAGTGAAACACTGGGGGGAGGAGAGAGAGAAACACTGGGGGAGAGAGAGAGAGAAAAACTGGTGGGAGAGAGAGAGAGAGAGAGAGAGAGACACTGGGGGAGAAATAGAGAGAGAGAGGAACCACTGGGGTGAGAGACAGAGTGAAACATTGAGGGAGAGAGTGAGAGAGAGACACACTCGTGTGGAGAGAGAGAGAAGCACTGGGCGGAGAGAAGAGAAACACTGGGGAGAGAGAGGGAGAGAGAGAGAAACACTGGGGGGGGAGAGAGAGAGAGAGAAACACTGTGGGAGAGAGAGAGGGAAAACACTGGGGGAGGGAGAGAGGGATATGGAGAAACACTTGGGGGGAGAAAGAAGATAGAGAGAAACATTGGGGGGGAGAGGAGGAGTGAGAGAAACACTGGGGGGAGAAAGAGAGAGAGAGATAATAGTGGGGGAGAGATGAGGAGAAACACTGGGGGGAGAGAGAGTGAAACACTGGAGGGAAGAGAGAGAGAAACACTGGGGAGAGAATGAGAAACACTGGGGGGAGATAATGAGAAACGCTGGGGGTAGAGAGAGAACACTGGGGGGAGAGAGTTAAACACAGGGGGAGGAGAGGAGGGAGAAACACTGGGGGGAGAGAGAGAGAAACACTGGGGGAGAGAGAGAGAAACACTGGGGGGAGAGAGTTAAACACAGGGGGGAGGAGAGAGGGAGAAACACTGGGGGGGGGGGAGAGAGAGAAACACTGGGGGGAGAGAGTTAAACACAGGGGGGAGGAGAGAGGGAGAAACACTGGGGGGAGAGAGAGAGAAACACTGGGGGAGAGAGAGAGAAACACTGGGGGAGAGTGAGGGAAACACTGGTGAGAGGGAGAGAGGGATATGGAGAACTCTGGGCGGAGAGAGAGATAGAGATAAACACTGGGGGGAGAGGAGGAGTGAGAGAAACACTGGGGGGAGAAAGATAGAGAGAGAAACAGTGGGGGAGAGAGTGGGAAACATATTGAGGGGTGACAGAGAAACAATGGGGGAGAGAGAGAACAACTGGGGGGAGAGAGAGTGAAACACTGAGGGATCGAGAGAGAAACACTGGGGAGAGAGAGAGAAACACTGGGGGAGATAGTGAGACTACACAGGGGAGAGAGAGAGAGAGACACTGGGGAGAGAGAGAGAAACACTGGGGAGAGAGAGAGAGAGAGACACTGGGGGAGAGAAGAGGAACACTGGGGGAGGAGAGAGAGAGAGAAACACTGGGGTGAGAGAGAGAATCACTGAGGGGATCGACGAAAAAACACTGGGGGGATGAGATAGAAACACTGGGGGAGAGACAGTGAAAACACTGGAGGAGAGATAGTGAGAAACACTGGGAGGAGGAGTGCGATAGAAACACTGGGGAGAGAGAGAGTGGAACTCTGGGGGAGGATGAGGAGAGAGAGAGAGAAACACCTGGGTGAGAGTGAGTAACCACGTGGGGGATACGGGAGAGAGGAGAGGGATAACACTGGGGGGTCGAGAAGAGAGAACACTGGGGGAGGATGCGGGTGAAACCCTGGGGGACAGCGAGAGAGAAACTGGGGGAAGAGAGAGAGGAAAAACTGGTTGGAGCAAGAGAGAGAGAGAACACACTGGGGGAGAGCAGATGAAACACTGGGGAGATGGAGAGAGAGGGATCTGTA